>NC_087212.1:12734245-12759245 GCF_015104395.2 Macrobrachium nipponense
GAGATGTATATTTTGTTTATTCTTCTTCATCTCTTTCTCTGTCTCGCATATATAACGTACCTATGATCTTCAGGGTGCGGGTTCGAATCCTGATGCGATCGTCAGAATTTCTTCATTTGGTTCGTTCAAGTGGATCTTATACAAATATATATACTATATATATATATATATATATATATATATATATTATATTGTAATATATTATATATATATATATATATAGTAGTATATATATATATATATAATATAATTATATATAATATTGAGGTGTAATGTAAAACTAAATAGCAGTCAATTATTACTGTTGTATATTTAAAAAGACAACGAATAAGAACAAAAGATCAACACATGAACACTGTCGCAAATAAATATTTCCCTAGAGTTGTGTAATAATGATATAACTTTTATTGCATGCAAAACCTCATAAATTGTGCTTCGAGTGATATATTTAGTTTATTATTAATGACATATTCGATTCCACATTTTTCATAATGAACGGTATGTACGAGTATTATTCAACTGCATTTTTGAGCATTCAGTAGGCATTAACCTTCAACAGGCATTGTAATCATGAACGTGACATATTGTAGCTAGAATTCAGGTGTCCATATCCAGCCCAGTCCTGCAGGACGAAAGTGCAGGGAATGGGAGTCATAACTGCAGTTCAATCCACGAGTAAAGACATTTTTCCGAGAAGTGGGAATTTATCAGTATGCCCCCGTACGGATTTATATAGCTCTGGTGACTCAATTTGTCGTCGAGGTGTGGAAATCTCACAGTGCTTTTATTCCCTCTTGAAGAGTATTCTCTCTTTTAAGACGATTTTCCATCCAGTGTGATTTATTTTCCTATTTAACTCCTTTATCGCATTCCCTTTATCTTTTTATTTTAAACTGAACTTAGTGGGAGGCTTTTGATTGCATGTCACCTCACACTAAGCAAGAAGCATGGCAAGTCAAGCCTGATTGCGATGACTCATTTATGGAGAAGTGGAAAGTAAGCGAAGATGGCGAGTAACAGGCGGTTTAATCGTCTGAAAGTTAAAATAGTAAGATTTGGGAATATTCTCACAAATTACGGAATCTTGAAATTACATATACAAGCAGCTATGGGTCTCACTTATAAAAACATATTTTACTGGCATTTATTAGGAAGTATATAATGTGGAAAAGACCTCCATGTCTCTTGTACACCATAGCTCCGTTGACGTTTGTTTAATTTCTTTTACTGAGATTGTCGTCTCACAAACACCCATTTTTGTCTGCTTCCATTTGTTCAGCTTCTCAAAAGACCTTTTTGGCAGCTAATAAAAAGTAAATGAAAGTGCTGACTTTGACGGCACCTTTTATATTCTTATTTCATGGTTTTTTTTTTATTTCATTGTCAGTTTTACATTAAAAAATAAGGAGATTCACACGTTTCTTCTATTTCCTATTATCATGGAGAGAGAGAGAGAGAGAGAGAGAGAGAGAGAGAGAGAGAGAGAGAGAGAGAGAGAGAGAGTACAATGGAAGAATGCTGTAGAGATAGACAGACAGCCAGACCAGGGAGGGTGTTGATTCTCTTAAGTACTAGAGGATAAAATTTGGTCTCTTCAAAGGAATCGCTAACGTGGCAGGAGAGGTCAAAGGGAAATGGTCGCATATTCCAAGATTCATTCAAGGGAGGTTTGCAGTTTTGAAGGGAAGACCAAATGAACGAAAAGCGCGACCAATTTATCGACAGTGAAGCAACCAGTTTTAAACGAATGAGTAGGTCATTCGTTCCTATGGCCGGAAGGAAACATTGGCCAGCAAGATCTTCGTTTTGCGAATTGCTGACGCGAATTTCAATCAACATTCGAGCTCATTTTTCTCTTGTATTCAAAATTTTATCAAATTGTTACAAAAAGTAAATGATGTGTAGTTTAACTGACCACAGATGTCAAATATTTTTATCTGAAAAATACATTGTAAAATGACCCATATATTGCCATTTCAATGCTGAATAGTCATGGAGATTCAGACATGCTTCGTAGGTGTGAAATTGTTTCAAGTCAATAGAGTCTGTTCAGGGGATGAGAAAATGCAGATTTTAGTACCGAAGTACTGCTGTGCTCTGTTCTTCTCTTTTTATGGTCGACACCTGCACTTAAATCCTGTGAGGATATTGCCCTCTCTCTCTCTCTCTCTCTCTCTCTCTCTCTCTCTCTCTCTCTCTCTCTCTCTCTCTTCAAGACTTTTTTTTTTTTCCTAGACCTGCATTCTTGAACGCTTACACTGCAGTGCATTTGGCAGTCAATAAAATGCAATAGAGAGAGAGAGAGAGAGAGAGAGAGAGAGGAAAGCACGCTGGTTTGAGAGCTGTCAAAAAGATTGCCGCTCAGCCTGCTGAAGTATCCATCGAGCGCGGTTCTCCCTCCGTCATGTCATTGGCACCAGTGCCACTCAGTTAAGTACTCGCCGTCGATTCATTCCCTGAAGTCTTTCCTGGTTGCAGGTACACCAATTGTGTCATTTTGCCAGTCCCTGCCACACATTGAAGTTACTTCGTCGCCATTAGGCTACAGAAATGTGTTAGTTCGTGTGTGTGTTTATATATATATTATATAATATATATATATATATATATATATATATATATATATGTATATATATATAGATAATATAATATATACTTATATATATATATATATATATCAATTAATCGTTTGGTTTTCGCCGGCCTTGGCTCTCTCTCTCTCTCTCCTCTCTCTCTCTCCTCTCTCTCTCTCTAGATATATATACATATATATATATATATATATATATATATATATATATATATAAAATATCGAGCTAAACAATGTCCTTTAATATCTAATTCGCTCTACCTCGGAATTAATATATTTTCATTATATATTGCTTTACCGAAGAGTTTTTTCTCGATAATAGATGCCTGACCGGAGGGCGCGAACCTATGGATCCTTTCACCCAGGAACGTCAGTGAACGCGTTACCCTCTACACACCGCGAGAGTCTAGTTCATGTCGCCTCTCACCCTCATATCACCTCCTTTCGCGCGCAGGTAATTAGTGGGTTTGGAGACAACATCAACCCACCTCGACTCCGGTATTGGTTTGTAGTGCTTTTGACAGCACGTAGACCAATCTATAAGTCATATCACATTTCCGTGATTCATATACAAATATCGAGCTACAATGTCCTTTTAATATCTAATTCGCTCTAACCTCGGAATTAATATATTTTTCATATATGCTTAACCGAAGAATTTTTTTCCTCGATAATAGATTTGGCCTGACCAGGGCGCGAACCTATGGATCCTTTCAAACCCAGGAACGTCAAGTTGAAGCGTTACCTACTACACCACCGCGAGAGGCTAAAAGTTCATGGTCGCCTCTCCCCTCATATTACCTTTCGCGCGCAGGTAATTAGTGGTTTGGAGACAAAACATCAACCCACCCTCGACTCCGGTAGTGTTTGTAGTGCTTTTTGACCAGCACGTAGCCCAATCTTATAAGTCATATCACATTTCCCGTGATTCATATACAAATATCGAGCTACAATGTCCTTTAATATCTAATTCGCTCTACCTCCGGAATTAATAGATTTTTCATATATGCTTAACCGAAGGGGAATTTTTTCTCGATAATAGATTTGCCTGGACCATGGGCGCGAACCTATGGATCCTTTCAAACAAACAGGACGTCAGTGAAGCGTTACCTACTACACCACCGCGAGAGGCTAAAAGTTCATGGGCGCCTCTCACCCTCATATACCTTTCGCGCGCAGGTAATTAGTGGTTTGGAGACACATCAACCCACCTCGACTCCGGTAGTGTTTGTAGTGCTTTTGACAGCACGTAGCCAATCTATAACGTCATATCACATTCCGTGATTCATATACAAATATCGAGCTACAATGTCCTTTAATATCTAATTCGCTCTACCTCGGAATTAATATATTTTCATATATGCTTAACCGAAGGGGAATTTTTTCTCGATAATAGATTTGCCTGGACCAGGCGCGCAACCTATGGATCCTTTCAAACCCAGGAACGTCAGTGAAGCGTTACCTACTACACCACCGCGAGAGGCTAAAAGTTCATGTCGCCTCTCACCCTCATATACCTTTCGCGCGCAGGTAATTAGTGGTTTGGAGACAACATTCAACCCACCTCGACTCCGGTAGTGTTTGTAGTGCTTTTTGACCAGCACGTAGCCAATCTATAAGTCATATCACATTTCCGTGATTCATATACAAATATCGAGCTACAATGTCCTTTAATATCTAATTCGCTCTACCTCGGAATTAATATATTTTCATATATGCTTAACCGAAGGGGAATTTTTTCTCGATAATAGATTTGCCTGGACCAGGGCGCGAACCTATGGATCCTTTCAAACCCAGGAACGTCAGTGAAGCGTTACCTACTACACCACCGCGAGAGGCTAAAAGTTCATGTCGCCTCTCACCCTCATATACCTTTCGCGCGCAGGTAATTAGTGGTTTGGAGACAACATCAACCCACCTCGACTCCGGTAGTGTTTGTCGAGGTGGGTTGATGTTGTCTCCAAACCACTAATTACCTGCGCGCGAAAGGTATATGAGGGTGAGAGGCGACATGAACTTTTAGCCTCTCGCGGTGGTGTAGTAGGTAACGCTTCACTGACGTTCCTGGGTTTGAAAGGATCCATAGGTTCGCGCCCTGGTCCAGGCAAATCTATTATCGAGAGAAAAAAATTCCCCTTCGGTTAAGCATATATGAAAATATATTAATTCGAGGTAGAGCGAATTAGATATTAAAGGACATTGTAGCTCGATATTTGTATATGAATCACGGAAATGTGATATGACTTATAGATTGGCTACGTGCTGTCAAAAGCACTACAAACACTACCGGAGTCGAGGTGGGTTGATGTTGTCTCCAAACCACTAATTACCTGCGCGCGAAAGGTATATGAGGGTGAGAGGCGACATGAACTTTTAGCCTCTCGCGGTGGTGTAGTAGGTAACGCTTCACTGACGTCCTGGGTTTGAAAGGATCCATAGGTTCGCGCCCTGGTCCAGGCAAATCTATTATCGAGAAAAAATTCCCTTCGGAAGTTAAGCATATATGAAAATATATTAATTCCGAGGTAGAGCGAATTAGATATTAAAGGACATTGTAGCTCGATATTTGTATATGAATCACGGAATGTGATATGACTTATAGATTGGCTACGTGCTGTCAAAAGCACTACAAACACTACCGAGTCGAGTGGGTTTGATGTTGTCTCCAAACCACTAATTACCTGCGTCGCGAAAGGTATATGAGGGTGAGAGGCGACATGAACTTTTAGCCTCTCGCGGTGGTGTAGTAGGTAACGCTTCACTGACGTTCCTGGGTTTGAAAGGATCCATAGGTTCGCGCCTGGTCCAGGCAAATCTATTATCGAGAAAAAATTCCCCTTCGGTAAGCATATATGAAAATATATTAATTCCGAGGTAGAGCGAATTAGATTAAGGACATTGTAGCTCGATATTTGTATATGAATCACGGAAATGTGATATGACCTTATAGATTGGCTACGTGCTGTCAAAAGCACTACAAACCACTACCGGAGTCGAGGTGGGTTTGATGTTGTCTCCAAACCACTAATTACCTCGCGCGAAAGGTATATGAGGGTGAGAGGCGACATGACTTTTAGCCTCTCGCGGTGGTGTAGTAGGTAACGCTTCACTGACGTTCCTGGGTTTGAAAGGATCCATAGGTTCGCGCCCTGGTCCAGGCAAATCTATTATCGAGAAAAATTCCCCTTCGGTTAAGCATATATGAAAATATAATTAATTCCGAGGTAGAGCGAATTAGATATAAAGGACATTGTAGCTCGATATTTGTATATGAATCACGGAAATGTGATATGACTTATAGATTGGCTACGTGCTGTCAAAAGCATACAAACACTACGGAGTCGAGGTGGGTTGATGTTGTCTCCAAACCACTAATTACCTGCGCGCGAAAGGTATATGAGGGTGAGAGGCGACATGAACTTTTAGCCTCTCGCGGTGGTGTAGTAGGTAACGCTTCACTGACGTTCCTGGGTTTGAAAGGATCCATAGGTTCGCGCCCTGGTTCCAGGCAAATCTATTACGAGAGATTCCCCTTCGGTGAAGCATATATGAAAATATATTAATTCCGAGGTAGAGCGAATTAGATATTAAAGGACATTGTAGCTCGATATTTGTATATGAATCACGGAAATGTGATATGACTTATTATATATATATATATATATATATATATATATGCTTAAAATAACACAATAGATGCACGTGACTTCATGATATAAACGAACACCACAGGAATATGATAGGGAGAAAGTTAATAGCCAGCGCTTTTACCTTTGTTCAGGCATTGTTGAGACACACAAAAATCCTTAATAAAGCCGAAAGTGCTTGGTATTGACTTTCTGCCTACCATTTTCCTGTGGTATTCGCTTATATGCATACATAATACATACTATTGGATTTTACCTTCCGTGGCATGATTCAAAGCATCACGCGCACTTGTTTAAATTTGTTGCTACCAAAGAGACGTTGACCTAGTCGTGAGGTTTAAGAATTTCAGTCAGAACTTGATAATAGTTTATTGCTTTTCAATTGAATATATTGTCATCTAAATGATATTGTAAATTAGGAATGTAGGTGTGTGCATGCGCGCGCGCTCTCATGCGTGTGTTTGTAATGATTTATGTTACCATTTGTGTGTCACGGTTGTTTATTTAATTTAATTTTGATTGTATAAAACTTTATCATACTTTTTTTTAATTGGTATCGTTTACATTATTTCCTGTTTTACGTTAACCTTGGCAATATAGGAAGGAATTTCACAAAATATAGTTACTTTTTATCATGTTCAATAAATTATTTGTACTTTTAAGTGCGAACTGCTTGGACACTTAGTTTGTGTTTGTGTGCTTTCGTTCGTGTCTGTATTTTGGGCATATAATGTCACTTATTTCTCCAGCTCATTTATAGGGTGATCACTGTTACACAGCAAAATTATTGTTATTATTATTATTTATTTATTTATTTATTTATTTATTTATTTATTTTATTTTTTTATTTTTTTGTCTATCACAGTCCTCCAATTCGAATGGGCGGTACTCGTAGTGTGGGGTTCCGGGTTGCATCCTGCCTCCTTAGGAGTCCATCATTTTTCTTACTATGTGCGCTGTTTCAAGAAGCACGCTCTTCTGCATTAGTCCTGAAGCTACTTCAGCCTCTAGTTATTATTATTATTATTATTATTATTATTATTATTATTATTATTCATTCCTTCGGAGCAAGCCAAAAGGCCGTGAGCTTGTATTGCAAACTTCCACCGAATAGATTGCCTATATTTTTTTTCCTGTGGTTGCCAATATTCATTTCTAAAAGTTTTCCCACCATATGACTGAAGGGACGACTTATAGCGTCATTTTGCTGTCTCCGAATTTTCTTAGATACCATACTCAGGTGCTTGAAACCAGACGATGACCGTATATTCTTACTTAAGCCATGAGTTTTGTCAAAGCATCGATAACCTGGCTTTTCACGGCTTTGTTAAGATGTTCACAAGTTCGGACTTCTATCTCAACCCTCTAATTTATTACTGTCCCTTTTGACGTTATTGGCACACTTGTAATATAATAATAATAATAATAATAATAATAATAATAATAATAATAATAATAATAATAATAATAATAATAACAATGCTTAAGAAATAGACCTTTTAAACAAAATTCATTAAAGGTTGTTCGAGATTTGGCGTATAATCATCTCATCAGGAAATTCACAGAGAAAATACGTACCACCAGCTAATTTTTCTTTTACATAAACAAAGCTCCGCACAGAGTATAGCAGTTAGTGTCGTGGCATGCAATTCAGATGTCACGGGTTCACGCCTCCCCCAGGACGATTTTAAAAAAGATCACTGGCTCATGATCAGTTGCTGCTGCAGTGTAGGGTCTGCAGTGTGAGGTTGAAACAACATTCTTTGGAAGCTTGAATTTCAAGTAGGTGGTCCCCTTTGTGCTTGTTACGTGTGAATAGGTTTCATCAACTGAAATATAATAATAATAAATATAATAATAATAATAATAATAATAATAATAATAATAATAATAATAATACGTTCATGACCTAAATCTAGAGATTTCTGAACGATAGTGGGAATTGAAAGAACTCTACAGACACAGGCACTCAGGTCCATTCAAAGGCCAAACTGCAAGCCAGGAACATATAATTTTCAATAAAGGCATTTACATGTTTCTCCTACAGACGTTCAAAAACTTTTGATAATATGACTTATAGAAAATTGCCAGTGATCAGCAGGGATAGTTTTACGTCATGGGTTGAGTACCAGTTTTCCAACTTAGCTACCGCTTTACATTCAAAACACGATTGGAGCGAATCGTTTTTTTTTTCTCTGAGTTCACTATATTGTGTAACATCTTATTTGACCTCTTTTCACAGTCGTGTTTTATTTTTTAATCCGGTTGATGCATTACCCGGATAAGTATTTTTATTTTTTGTGAATTCATTAACTTTGCAGGTAAAGGGGACGTTAATATTCAGTCTTAGAGTTTTTACGATTTAAAACCAATTCCCACCTGTCCAAATGTCTCCTCACCTCATTTCCTCAAGGACGCCGTCTTCTGATTTCCTTAGAGAAGCTGAAAGCTCCCTTCCTCAAAGTTGCCCATTTTTCACATATGAATTTCCGCAACTCATTCCTGGAAGCTGTCGAATATGTACTCCAAAATTACTTGAGTACGAATTATGGTTATTGGTGGGTATGATTTTATACATATAAAGAGAGCAAAAAGGAAGATTTCTAAAGTGCTGAAATATATATATAGAGAACGTATAAGTCAGCGTTTATGTAAAATACAATTCAAAGACGAAGCTCACACAAATGTACAGGAATGAGACTCATTAGGGCAAGGGTGTCGCTACACACACACCATATATATATATATATTATATATATATATATATAGATATATATATATATTATATATATATATATATATATATATATATAGAGAGAGAGAGAGAGAAGAGAGAGAGAGAGAGAGTAGAGAGAAGAGAGAGAGAGAGAGAATGTGTATGTTGTGTGTTTGAAATACTGTGTTTAAACTCTGCAGGATTTTATCGCCTTTTTGTTTTTTTATAAGAATAGCAGCAGAGTAGGCGACTGTCCTCTCGCCGAAGGCAGCAAGAATTTGTGTGGTCTGGTGGTGGGGCTGCTTGCGTACAGGTGGTTTGTTGCTGTACGCTGATTTCCTTGAGTTAGATTTATCACCTCGATAGCCGGACTATCTATACCGGGCATCGCATTGGTGGCTTGCTCACTCCATGTAAGACAAGCTCATTAAAGTTTTCATTTTCGATTTTCGTTTTTAGTTGTTCGCGACGCCCCGTGGTTTATAGTAGCGCCCAGATCATTCGGGCGCAGACGAAGTTCAACTTTAGTCCGAGGTTTAATTGTCGTGTTGATTTCTTGAATCAGATAAACGGCGATTCGACTTTTTATGTTTTTCTTTCTATTTCAGTGTTGTTTCTCCTTGATATTCGCGGCTTTCGAAAAGCTCCTCTGGCATTTTTCTCACATTTTCATTTTCTGACAACAGACCCTCGGCTGGGCTCTCGTTTAATCTTATTGATTCAGTTTTATTTATGTTTCTTTGGTAAATATTTTTTGGCAGCTAAAAGTGTTGACTACACCACTGAGAAGGGATAATGATGTAAGACGCAGAGTAAAGAAACTGTCAAGTGTTTGAAAGAAGAAAAAATGAAGGCTGGAAATGATCAGTGATACTTTCGAGTTGAATCTAAAATATTGTTGCGATGATGTTATTCCGTTTGACAGGGGAACGGAAAGGGTTCGGTACCACTGAGAATATGTTACAGACTGTAGCAAAAGCGTTGATCGATCAATAGGTTCAATTTTGCTAGTTTTAATGTGGGACTTGCTTATATTTTACAGCATGTATTAATACCAATAATAGTTTTCCTTAAAGCCCATCTTAAATTTCTTAGTCCCATATCCGTTTATTAAATCTCTGACACCGTCATTCAGCCAGGCCACTTTGCATGCCGTGTAAGATAATATCATTATATGGTCACCCTTTGCATTTTGATCTTCCCAGAACAAGCCATCCAACACACAGTCTTCGATACGCTGTTCTTTCTAACAGTTTTGTCTTTTCCTCCGTGAGTTTCAGTACCACAACACAGTTTCCTAGTTTTATTTCTGCTGTGACCAAATTGTGGCGTGATCTTCCTAATCGTGTCTTTGGATCTTTGAAATGTCAGAAGTTAACTTTGTGCAAATGCTCTTTCTCCGAGCAGGCTGACATGAATCTCACTTCATTGTTTATTTGACATTTTCCTTCTTTTATGTTGGTCCTTATTTTTTCTTATGCTATTTTTCGCTTTCTCGGGGAGTAAGCCTACAAACTACTTTGTTGTTCTTCTTGTTGCTGTTGTTCTTGTTGGGGGTTAGGAAAAGTCTATGGAAAAAAATGAAAAGGTCTGAAAAAGGTGTTTCGCGTTGAGTCGAAGATACAGGCATTTTAGGAGAGGATATTTATGATTTATGTATTAGAATGAAAATGTAAAAATGAATAATGTGTATGTTAAACAGTACAGAGAAATTATTTCTAACAAAATATAGCGTATTTGATTTAATTTTCGTTGGTGAAACAAGGCTCTATTTGACTGTAGATATTAGCGCGTTTTCATTTACGTTAAAAGTTAGGAATATAATGTTTATAACTTATGCGGGAACCACAAAATATTGACGTGATTAACACGATAATTTACCAAACGTAAATTAGATAATACAGATAATACTTTCAGGTAAGTTGTATTTATTTAGAGTGTAGGAATATAAGTTGGCGTAACCTTACGCTCAGTCTGTTGGTGTCCTACGTAAGTAATGGAATCGGTTCCCCAAGAAAACTATGTGGGTTCTAACTGACGTCCTGTCCTATATTTCCTACGAAAAAGGGTCTCTCGTCCGTCTCAGCAATGACTGCGTCCCCCATATATAGCACATTAATTTGCAAGCCAGATTTGCAACCTAGCAAACAAAAACTTTGCCAGTCATCTTTCATACTGAAAAAAAATTCATGTTTCAAAATTTTAATCATCTCAGCAATACGAACTATATTCCATGGCTCCACGTAAATATTTTCAAGAAAAACTCATTTGTAAACAGGGACTGTACAACTACATTTGCATCCTCATTTCGTCTTCCTGGAACAGAAGAATTACAACACCTTTGATGTTTAGTTTATCATTAATTGGATTTGCAGTGACAGTGAGGACGGAATTAGAAAGAACGCTATGTTATTGTCTTATAAAGAAGACATAAGTCTTTGAAGGTGATATGAGATAAACGACACAACTTAAATGAAATTTCAGCGCGTCATAACAAAGAAAATTGACGTAACACTCGTAGGTGTACTAGTACACATTTGCGTTCAACCCCTCCCCCACCCCACCCCCTATTGTTTGAAATGAATAAACACCATGTTCAATTAACTGGGTCCGAACGGTAAGATACAAAAAGATGGCAGAAAGTGCGATCGTGCGAAACCTTGTTCCTCAGTGTGTATCCAATAGGCAGCGTTCTCTCTCTTCTCTCTCTCTCTCTCTCTCTCGTGTGTGTGTGTGTATGTGTATAAATTATATATATATATATACATATATATATATATATATATATAATATATATATATATATAGAGAGAGAGAGAGAGAGAGAGAGAGAGAGAGAGAGAGAGAGAGAGAGAGAGAGATTATATATATTATATGCATCTATATACATATATGTATATATACTATGCATTATATGTTTCATACACACAAAATGACAACCCGTCACAATTCCCGTAAAACATCAATACCGTCAGACGACAAATGAAGCACTTTTAGACTCCAACAAAAACCATCGATAAATAAACAAAGTGAAAGACATAACCTGCCGCAAGGCAAAGAAAGAGCCTCCGCTTCTGCCGCCCCAGTAATCTTCACTGTAAAGAAAATGATAATAAAAAATGAAGGAGATTAAAAGAGAAAATCGAATGTGTATTAGCGACTGTGTGCTGTTGGATATATTTGCGTGGCTGGTGTGCTGACAGGTTTGTTTACATTGGCCGCATCTCAGGTGAGATCGAGGCACCGTTTGAGGGAGGCGAGGATACACGGTGCCACTCGCAGCGCTCTCCTCTCTCTCTCTCTCTCTCTTCTCTCTCTCTATATATATATATATATATATATATATATATATATATATATATATATATATATATATATATATATATATATATATATTCGAGAGAGAGAGAGAGAGAGAGAGAGAGAGAGAGAGAGAGAGAGAGAGAGAGAATCATGAACAATGTTGTTTCCAAAAATGTAACAGGTTTTAGGTGTAAGTATATATGAACATAAATATCTGGTTGAGAAGCGAAAATCTAACTGTTTATCGTTTCTTAGATTAAATGAATGAAACGAAAGAGGTAACCTGAGAGCCCAAAATATCTGCGTTGTTTGTGTTGTAAATTACATGATAACTATATACATATATCCATACATATATACATATATATATAGATATATAATATATATATAATTATATATATATATATATATATATAATGTATATGTATATGTATATATGGAGAGATAATATGCATACAGAAAGCTTCCATGTATTTTCGGATAGGTGCCTTTGTTATCCCAGCCACAGCAGTAGAATAAGAAAATCGACATTTACATCCATGTTTCTGAGAGCATTACGAATATGTAACCCGAATAAAAATACATTTAAAAACTCTACTAACACTGCCGAAGGATGTATATTTTTTCAGAGGCTAGGTAAATTATGTGACAAATTGCATCCTAGTCACACTAGAAACATGTTTGAAAAGTTGAATGAACAGCATAAAGTTTCGATGTTATGCGGAAGAGAGCAGCCCACAATTCATTCATGGTAGAGAAAGCAATCATCATAATATTTAGACGGGCGCTGAAAAGCTTTCATATTTTAACGGCTTGTTGGAATCTCATGTGAGTCAGGCGTTAAGGAAGAAAGTTTTCAGAAGAAACATGAATACCCTAGATGCAAAGCACTGTCCAAAGAATGTGAACCATTTTTAGCATTACATCATAGTTTGGTCTAAATGACAACATGAATAGTCAAGCAATATCTCACAAAGATTACTTCTCCACCTTCCCACTTGTAACTGTTCTCACAGTGTTCTGGTTTCTCTTTACTATTTCTTCCCAGTATATTTATTTTGATATCTTTGGAACTAGTTTGTACTCTTGAACATATCTCGTTAGAAAAAACTAATTGGGATCTATTGTTTAATTTTTACACTGTGAATATACTGGATAATATACCGATTAGATATAGATATATATGATATATATATATATATATATATATATATATATATATATATATATATATGTGTGTGTGTGTGTGTGTGTGTGTGTGTGTGTGTGATTTGAATAACCACAATGCCCTCCTAACTTGCTAGTCAATCGTTTTTATTGCCCACTTGGTTACGATGCTGAGGATGGCTCTATTCCAGCTCTAATAAGTATATCTGAAAACGACAGGTATATTTATGTATGAGAGGCTATAGACCTTTATCCTTCTCGTGATCAGATCGGCAAGGTGACCTCGCTGTGATTATGGGATCTGGGTTTGTTTCCCGCTACCGGACATGATAATTTCTTGATATTTCTTTCACTTGGCTCTTAAGGCTTTGTAGTGACAAGCGTATCCAAAAAAGCGCGAAGAATTCGAGAAGTTAAGAGGGCATCATGGTTATTACAATTACATATGTATCTGGTAAGAAGTTGTAAGTAGATTCTACATGTATAAATATATATATGTATGTATATATATGTATATAGTGTGTGTGTGTGTGCCCTAGATAGCTTGTGTGTTCGTGATATCCTGTGTCTTGGTGCGAAACATATTTTCACGTTTGTCTGTCAGTGTGCAAGTGAAGTGAGTTCATTTGAGAAGTATTTGTAATTGTAATGCTTTAATTATCGGTGAGGATTTTCGAGTAACCCACTGATAATTGTAATAAATTGCTTGTTATGGGAAACATTAATTTTCAATGATGTGACAAAATTTGGTTCATTTCGTTAATAAGTCGAACGGGAATTCTAGGACCTCAGTGCGCAGAAAACTCTCTCTCTCTCTCTCTCTCTCTCTCTCTCTCTCTCTCTCTCTCTCTCTCCTTATAATAATAAATCTTCTACTGTTCTCTGGGGAATGTCACCTGAACTACGCACAACATATTTAAAAGCAGTTGTTCAAGGAACTGTCAAACTCGATGTTCCGAACATATCAACCTGCCCCCAAGCACCTTCAGAAGAGTAATAAACAGCTGTGAATCTTCTCGGTCCGCAGGAACGACAAATTTAATTACCAGCAAGCAAAGCCACATCGACGAAGAAGAAAATATACCTGTTTACTCATCTGTGGCCACGCCAGCTCTGGAGTTTCATCCGGTGAGAATAATGAAAGTGCTACATTCTCAGTCATCAAGCATACCACACATGAATACGAACAGATTAGTAACTAATCATCTAAGATTTATTGATGCACACAGTAGAAATTGTTTATATTTTAAATCAGCTGCAGGTATCTAATGATGTAATTGAGGTTCATTTAACGTATACATTTAAAATCTGTTCTTAACAAATTTTCATATTATTTTATTTAGGCATTATTTATGGTTTATCGGAGAACCAGTTCTAATTGAAATGTTCTTATGGTTTTTGGTTGTCATATTTTGAATCTTAAGGGAAATAATAAAAGCCATAAGTCCATAGCGCTCTTATATTTAATATATACCTCTTCAGGATACCATATACTGGAGAGTACGTGTATAATATATGATAATATAAGATATATATATATAATATAATATATAAATATATATATATAATATAATATAAAATAATATAATATAATAAATATATAAACGGAAGAGCAACCATGTCTTGCCCCATTTTTATTTCAAATTTGTTCTTTGCATAATTCCTATCTCCTCCTTTCTTCATTTCACGCTTATTCCCCATTTGTATCTCCTTTCAACAACCGTATATTGCCGGTTTATTAATTTGAACAAACACACGTGTCCACCAGACGCCATGTGCTCTCAGGAAGGTCAGTTCCCTGACCATTTGTGCCTCTGGTAAACCAAAAGCTTTTAGTTTCATCGGCTCACTGGTTAGTGGATTATAGAGGGAGTTGCAGTTAGATAAAGAGGCGCTTGAGGTTAACAGCCTCATCCCAAAATGATTTGAGAAGAGTGAGTTTAGTGTTATGTAAGTATATATATATATATATATATATATATATATATATATATACTATATAATATCTATATATATATATATATGTAAGTATGTATGTATCTATGTATTTATAAATATTTATTTATTTATATATATAATACTTATGTATATATGAATACATTCATATACATAAATACATGCATATCCATATTTAATATATATTATAATATATATAGATATATATATATATATATATATATATATATATATATATATATATATTATATATACCATACTATATTATATATATATATATATATATATATATATATATATATATGATTATATATATTTGTATATTTTTGTATTTTTTATACGTGCATTTATTAATGTTTTCAGCAACTCTGAGCGTTGCACTAAGTTTTGTTCTTATGAGTGACGGAAATCTCATCGCCCGTAAAATTCTTTCCCTCCCGAAGCAGAAGGGCCTTTGGTCCCTCCTTCCCTCGTTAGGGCTGTCAATATAAACGTATACAAGACCCTTCATGCATCAAGCAGTCTCCCACTCGAGCCGCCTCCCTCCCAAGCATTTCTTAAGAACAGACATCGCATATAAACACATTATATTCGTTGTTTGGATGCAGGAAGCGCAGCTGTCGTCACTGGGCATGTGCCGACTCATAGCCACTTTCACTGTCTGTAGGCCTCTACTACAGGCCTGGTAGACCTGTGAGGAGCTGCTGAGAGAACCTGGAGAAGAAAATGGGAAATAAGGTGGAAGAGGATATGTCAAAATGAGATAAATAACTGCTGTTATTTCTTCATCGTTATCTTCTTGATGTTTTTATTTTTCATATTTAATGCTGTAATAACTGCGCGCTTTTTTTTAGCATCAAAAGTACCTGTGAGAGAAATTATATGAAATGTTTATTATTATTATGATTTATTATCCCATGCTGTTACTAATTAATATAACTATTGGCTCAGTTACATGGCCTTCGATAGTAATAGTTTGTTTATTTATGTATTATTTTATTTTTTCCAAATACGAGATATGGAATCGTATTTCTTGACCCTGATGTGTAGTAGGAGAGTAGGCCTCCATAAGCACAGATGCGCACATATGGGGCACGCGTGCGCGCACAGGTTCTCACAAGGTCATGGCACCATCTGGGTATCGGCGCCCTCAGTACCCGACCATCCCATTAGGAACTTTCTCTACTATGTCCTTTTCATTTTTCGTCTGCCATCCAGTTTCCTTTATAAAGTCCGTCGCATTATATTGCCTTTATTTTTATCATTCCCTTTCGTTTTTTTTCAGTTGGCAGACTTTTATGTTGGTTAGATTTTGTGTTCTTTTAAACCAGCTGTAGTTAGTACTGTCTTACAGATACAAAGAACGTGAATTAAGAAATGTTTCTTCTAAACATATTTTATGATGTTTGTCTTTATGGTTTCCCAAACACGTATCAGTTTTTGAAGAAAGTTTCCTTATTAAGTGTTGATCAGATGGTTTCCGAACTAAATGTTTATTAAAATATAAAGCGTTCACAACAGAATTGATCAAAATAATTTCCTCACCAAGTATTTAGAAGGGAAGTCATTTCCTTGGGTTTTATAAGCAAAGTTTCTCCTCACGGAATTTCATATTGAGCTTTATTAATGTATTTTCCACTTAACATACATTTTTCTGTATAACTGGCTGGCTTCAGGGAAATGTGGGAAGCGATTGTGGATTCCAGTCTTTAGGTTCCAGTAATAACGTTCCACCAGGAAAGTTTGATTTTCTAGCGGTCTTTCATTTTTATAACGAAATATTCTGTCTGTAATTTACTATAATATATCAACACGACTCCTTCTGGAGCACCATTTTTCTGCGTATTGTACATGTTTTATATATATTATATATATATATATATATATATATATATGTTTGTGTGTGCTTTACACACACACACACACACACACACACACACACACACACATATATATATATATATATATATATATATATATATATATATATATATATATATATATAGAGAGAGAGAGAGAGAGAGAGAGAGAGAGAGAGAGAGAGAGAGAGAGAGTTATTACATCAATTACTACATAAACAACGCACATGCTTTAAGCTCCAATATTTCTGATTTCGTTAAATTCCTTGGTTACTGGTAAACAGATTTAAATTGCCCCGTAATTATGCCAGACCGAAGGCAGTTCGGACGACACCAAAGGTCTTCATGGCACAATATTTACATTAAAGCAAGTGGCGGGAAACGTGCTTCAAAGAGGGTTTGCTCAGCACCTCTCTCTCTCTCTCTTTTCCTCCCCCTCTTCTAGACCTGATATATATACCGGTTGATTTTTTAACTATCAGGAATGTGTCCTCTCTTCTTCAGTTCTCGCCTTGCAGAATGGCGGATGTTTCCCGATGATAGAGAGCGGATGAAAACATTCAAGGATTGTAAACAAAGCTTCCTGTCAAATCATGAATCTTTCGGATCACAAAGAAGCAAGTTTGGGATGAGTGCCGAACGTGTGCTTTTGCTTGAAACAAGGAAAAATTCATGCACATAGTTTGAAATAAAGAACAGAACTGCTTGCTCTTCAAACGGTCGTATGTTTTTCAGACTTTATTACGAATCATTACTTACTCCATGAGGCTTCATTTTTTTTTTTAAACTCAGTAGTCATTTACTCTTTAACGTCTGCTCCTCTTGCCTCTCACAGTATGCCTTTCATGTCCCATTAAATTTCCCGTAGGTGGGTAGTGCTGTTAGTTCACCTCATGCGGTGCACTATAGGCATTATTTAAGGTTCATTGCAGCGTTCCTTCGGCCCCTAGCTGCAACCACTTTCGTTCCTTTTACTGTACCTCCTTCAATATTCTCTTCCACCTTACCTTCCACCCTCTCCTAACAATTGATTCATAGAACAACTGCGAGTTTTTCCTCCGGTTTTGGCTTTCAGTCCTTTTACTGTTAATTTCCCCTTCACCGCCGAATGACCTCATAGGCACCAGTGCTTGGCCTTTGCCCTCAAATCTATATTAAACTCGTTACCAATTAGCATTAGCAGGCAAAGTTAAGTTTTTCATAATTGTTGCTCTTAGTGTCCTTGACTGTAGTAATTCTCTATTCAATTCGTTACCAGTTAGCATTGGCAATCATAGTTCAGTTTTTCACATTTGTTGCTCTTCGGGTCCTTGAGGTTCACTATAGCTGGTTCACTTAAGGTAGATTCGTGGATGAGCCAAATGCTTACGAGACGTTTGTTTGGAAGCCACTGATTGGTTGGTACCGGAAGGTAGGCAGCTCCCAGCCAATCAGGGTCCGCCAAACGAACGTCTCGCAGGCATAGGGCTCACCCAAGAATCTACCTTAAGTGAATCAGTTATACAGTTCCAGCAATGTCTAGCAGTCTGCATCATTGAAATAATGAGTTGACATAGTCTGATCGGCTGTCTGGCATCTTTCGCGCCTGTGAGGTGATCCTTGACACCCTTCAATCGATCGATGATTCATTCAACGTCTTTCAATTCCACTGATGAAGGGTCTGGCTGTCAGTGAAGGCTCAGCGAATTGTCTGCGGTTTTTTCTCGTGGCTCGTAATGAATTACCTGATTTTCCAGCAGATAGCGTAGCTGAAAGCGGGGGGAAAAAACGTACAACAAAATGTCTTAGAACGTTATACAATGAATTCCAAAAGTTTTGATGACGAATTGTGATTTAATAAATGGATGGAATTAGAAGGAAAATGTTGTGTAACCTGATGCAAATCAAAGTCTATGCTAGATATGGTTTTTCTTTCTCTTTCATTTGGAGAAAAAAGAAAATCCTCTCCGTATAGTCAGTCGATACAAGTTCTCTGCCTTGATTGCGTGAAGTAAATAACAAAAAAAATTAAACGAGGTATACTCCTGCTAAATAATATATATGAATATAAGAATATATATATATATATTATATATATATATATATATATATATATAATATACATATATATATATAATATATATATATATATATACATATGTGTGTGTCTGTGTTTGTGAAAAGGAAGTGTTAAAGCACTGAGATGAATATTCGGCGTAACGAATGAAGATAAATAAGAATCGAAATTTTGTTGATTGAATATTTCTATTGTACTTCTGATAAACATACTACATAACACGCAGTGTTCATCCATGTATTTTTTTCTGTATCTAACTCTGCTTCACTCTCGACGTGGTTCGGAAGTCACGTCAAGCCGTTGGTCCCGTTGCTGAATAACCACTGGTTCCATGCAACGTAAAAACACCATACAGACAGATACCTATGACAAATAATTCGCAACCGTAAGCTTGCCGTCGTTCAGCCCTTCTCATCACTGGCCCTTGAACAAGCATGCAGAATGAAGGAGTCTTTTTTCCGAACTTCGTGTCACATCACCGTCCTTTCTGACAGCGTGGATGCAATGGTCGGGTACGTTTAATGAGAGAACCGAAAACTTTAATCTTTTTTTCCCCTCGAGCAAAGATATTGTTTTGGCCTCGTTGCAGCAGCAGCAGCAGCAGCATGAGTAAGTGAGCAATTCAAGGAAAGGCAGCAGGTGCCCTGTGTCACCACTTGACAAGGCAGATGATGAATGCCCCCCGAGGCTAAGCGAGGATAAAGGACGACTTCCAAGTTCAAAAGAAATCGCGAAAAAGCAAAAAATAATGTTGACACCTACGAGATGTGGGAGGTAAGTGCTGAGTTCTCTTTTTCTTCATGCAGTTTTTTTTTTTTTTTTGGGGGGGGGGACTATGAGAAGGTTCCGGTACGCTTCTTTAATATGAAATTTGGAGAAGACGTACGATTTGCGGATTCTGTTTCTTTATACTTATGTCTGACTGTCCGTCTCCCTCCCTCTGTCTGCATTTATATACTGCCCGTAAATGTACCTACTTCAAAATCTCAGGAATTGTACTTGTCTTTTAGAGAAGGGTGGTGACGTCAGCCACAATCTGGTAACTGAATGGTTTTATCGCAAAAGAACGCGTTTTATAAACTCCATTGTAATGTGTATTATTTTGTCAAAAATTCCCATTTTTCCACAATATCTTTGTAAAAAGTAAGAGTTTTTACTTTAGGTTTTGAAAATCGTGTAAGAAAACAACCCCGAAATTTACCAAGCAAAACACATTTACTTTAATATATTTGAAAGTACTGCATGGACAAAGAGAACAGTTACTTTTTGCGTTTCCCGTCGGCCATTTGTATTTTTTTTCACAAAAAGTAGTTAGCAAATTAAACCAAATGTTCGGAAAAATTGTATATCCCCGGTAGATTGTATAAATGAGTTTTCTTCTTATTTTCATGATAAAAAAATAATCCCACGTTAAGCATCGTTCAGTGACACAAAAAATAAAAAATAATATATGTATATATATATATATATATATATATATATATATATATATATATATGTGTGTGTGTGTGTGTGTGTGTGTGTGTGTATATATGTATATATATATATATATATATATATATATATATATATATTATATATATATATATCTGCGAATAGAACTTGCTCTCTAGTTTGATCCCACTGTCTTAAAGTTAGCTTTCATGCGGTAAGTAACGGGCCAAAATAAAAACGAGATTAGGAGAACTAAAACATTTCGTACCTTGACAGACAAAAATTATTCATACAAGGTAAAGGAATAGCGATTATATAACTTTCACTTCGTAACAAATTAGTTATGCCAATTATTGTACAATAAAAATTATTACCTTCGTTTGGACAGCGGCTACACACTTTGCGTATACTTAGAACTAGTATAATTTATTGTTACAATAATAGTTTGCATACAAAACATGACGACAGAACAAAGAATCATTTTCTCTCCTGCCTAATTCCGCGGCAACATATATTAGCATGCACGACTCACTAACCTAAACAAGCAATGTATGCGGCGTGCATTCACAAAATTATTTGAATGACGTTGTCATTTTTGATGGTACGAGTATACAAGTAATGACTCTAATTTAGGAGCAAAAGACAGAAAGAAATAACAGAAGACAACTAATAAATTTAGTCTTATTAATCAGTCACTCTCGTATAGATGAGAAATCGTTAAGATGAATAAAAAATTAGTAAGTTTCAATGTAAGTCTTTGCAGATGAAACGTATTTTTTTTACCCGTATAATAATGTGTATTTCTAGTGATGTTTTATTTAGCATTATTTGGGCAGTTGCTCCAGCGCGTCACTGTTTAACCAGGATATTATGTAGCAAAGTCGGTAAAACTGCTGAGGTTATCAGTCTATCTTAGAAGGCACTTCATTTTGCACATTAGTGATATAAGTAATCCTTTTTTTAAAGGTTTTGCTTTGTTGCAATAGTTCTGGTGTACTAATTACAAGGTAATATGTATTAAAATTGACAGGACTCTGACCTCATTTTGATTTCTTGACCGGGAGAAATCACTTGATTCATTGCCAGTCAATAATTTCCCGAAACTAATAATATAACCAACAGAGCAGACAGACCTGACTGAGGGATCCGATCTTGCCTGGCCTGTGTGTCAAGCGCCGTTAAATCGGGGTTTGTGGCGCACCGTGTAACCTCTCTATAGCAACCAAACACGTGCACGGAAGGAGGTTGTGTCATATTACATCCTTTAGGACCCGGTTCGAGATTTCAATGGAACTTCCCTTTAGGATGCCGAGATTTACAACGCTTAATGGGTCCCCCAAGCTAACGGATGTCTAGCAGAGACGTTTGGAAGTATATGTGCTAAGTAGGGTTGATTTCTAGGAGTTTTTGCCCCATGGCTAACCTGTCACTATTGAATAATAATACAAATATAATAAAAACAACATTTTCTGCTGCATAGATAAGGCTGACGGCGAAGGGATTGCTGTTGGTCATAAATAGTTCAAAATGATAGATAGCAACAGTGCTGTGATATTACTTATTAAGTTAAGTTTAACCAGACCACTGAGCTGATTAACAGCTCTCCTAGGGCTGGCCCGAAGGATTAGATATTTTTACGTGGCTAGGAAGCAATTGGCCACCTAGCAAAGGGACCTACAGGTTGTGTGATTCGAACCACATTATATTTTGAAATAAATTTCTAATCACCAGAAATAAATTCCTCTGATTCCACGTTGGCAGAGCGGGGAATCGAACTCCGGACTACCGAATCAGTGGGGGAACACGTTAACCACTCGTCCAACGAGGAACTGATATTGCTTAAACATGATGATTATAGAAGAGATAATTGGAGGTCATACGTAACTCAAAGAGAAACAGTACATGATAACATCGGGAGGATAGTTGGAATACAAGGAAGTAAATCCGATGTCTATCTATATATGTACATGTGTATACGTAAAGTATGGGAGTAGATGATCCCTAGTAGACAGTGGTTAGGACATGGGACGCTCGCAATCTCATCTCAAAAGATCCTCTGGGAAGCAACCCATTCTGAAGGCAAAAGTCATATGTATATGTATGAATGATAGTATATATATATATATATATATATATATATATATATATATATATATGTGTGTGTGTGTGTGTGTGTGTGTGTGTGTGTGTACATACGGTATATATATCCATGTTTATATATGTATGCGCATATATGTATGTATGTATATATATATATATATATATATATATATATATATATATATATATAATCTCACTTTTCTGGGTAATGGCGAAAGCCTACCGACGACCAGCAGTAAATGGCAGTCAAGTGCCATGGCTCAAAATGAATGAGAAGAGGGATAAAGAAGGCGTATTACTGAATGACAGGTTCTAATTCATCGTTAGGTTTATGTAAGATCAACTTGCCTCAGATGGGCTTCTTGGAAACTCGGCGGTAGTGCGTTCGAGACAGTCTGTTACCTGTGCGTGTGTTGCCTCTGACGTTTATGAGGGAGGGACCTTTGACCAGATGTCGTTCCTGGCCTCTTCTCCACAAATGAGCAATAAGGTTTTGTGTTCCGTCCCGCTGCCTTCATTGCTTTTACCTAGTAGATCAGTGAGAACACGAAGTGCCTTCATAATTATCTACTGAATATGATAGAACCAAGATTAGAAAGCATTTGTAGCCAGGGACCTTTACTTTCATTTAGAAAATGTCCTTCGCAGGGCAAAACGAAAACTCAGAATTCTAGTGAGGAGGCTCCGCTCCGACCCCCTGTGATCGCATCCCTACGTACTACTAAACATGATAGGGAACCCTCGTGCCTGCGGTTTGTCAGTTCTTACATGTGTGTGGTGCGAAGGTTCGGGCGTTGACAGGGAACTTGTTAAAAGAAAGGCCGGATGTCTCATTATTGGAACAACAACGAAATTTTCTCCCTCTTTCTCTCTCTCCTTCTTCTTCTTCTTCTTCAAATGGTTCTCATTTACTTTTTATTTCCTTCACCGTATTTCATTCGATCGTACTACTAAAACGGCGTATGTTGAACCTGGGACCCATATTTCCTTTTAAGAGAGAATGGTTCCATATATTACTTCTTTCGATGCCTAGTATTTTTGAAGTTGTCCCTTTTCGTGAAAACTCCTTCGTGAATTTGTTGACCAAAGCGACGAATTGGGGCAAGGAAGGTTTAATGCGAATGGAAGATTATTCATTCTGAAGACACCATACATTACTCTCTCTCTCTCTCTCTCTCTCTCTCTCTCTCTCTCTCTCTCTCTCTCTCTCTCTTTCCACCCCTAGGGAAAATGCGTTATTTATATATATATATATATATATATATATATATATATATATATGTTATATTATATATATACATAAATATATGTATAATATATATGTATATATATATATATATATATATATATATATATATATATACATCGAGCTACAAAAGTCCTTTAATATCTAATTCACTCTAACCCTACGGAATTAATATATTTTCATATATGTTCTTAACCAAAGGGGAATTTTATTTGGCGTTGATAGAATTGTCGGCGCCCGGGCGCGAACCCAGGGCACATACAAATCCAGGACGTCAGTGAAGCTATTTACCCACTCTACCACTGCAAGAGGCATAAGTTAATGCCGTCTCTCACCCTCAAATACCTTTCGCGCTCAGGTATTCGCTGATTTGGAGCCAGCATCAACCCACCTCGACCTCGGTAGCGTTGTAATGCTTATGACAGCACGTAGCCATTACATAAGTCATATCACATTACCGTGATTCATATACATACATCGAGCCACAAATGTCCTTTAATATCTGATTAGATATTAAAGGACATTTGTAGCTCGATGTATGTAAATGAATCACGGTAAGTGTGATATGACATATATATATATATATATATATCTATATATATAATATATATATATTATATATATATATATACATATATATATATATAATTTTTTATATATTGCCTCTTTGAAAGAAGGAAGTGCCCTTCGACATTAATTTGCCTTTTGCGGATAATAAGGTATTTCTTTCTGTTTTTTTGTTATGCACACAATTACACACACAACTTGATCAGTGTTTTCATTTTCAAGAGTTTAATCCACTTTGGTGTAATAATGTTGCCTTGATGCCGTGTTGTAATTTGGTTTGTATACAAATAATTTTAGCTAAACTAATGTGAATGCTATGATAGTGAGAACAATTTTTATCTCATTTATTATTATGCAGAT
>NC_087212.1:12764245-12789245 GCF_015104395.2 Macrobrachium nipponense
AAGTTATGAAAAAATAAGAGCGCACTGAAGGCTGTCTTTGTTCTGAGAGAGAAAGAGAGAGAGAGGTTAGACTAGAATCCTAAGGCCGAAAACTTCAAAGTAATCCCCAGATGTCATTCTTGATTATTCTTATATTCACAGCAGAGAGAGAGAGAGAGAGAGAGAGAGAGAGAGAGAGAGAGCAGGGGGGGGGGGGGGAATATCGTCCCTCACTCCCTCATTTCCCTTTCTCTTCTTCTGGCACTTTCCTGGCTGATTTTATGCCCCGCATTACCGCTGCTCGTAAATTCGAGGAGTCGTCTCAGGTGATATGTATCACTGCAGGCTTACATTGCCTGTATCTCAGGTACATATCAGCTGCCAATTTTTTTGCTCTCTCTCTCTCTCTCTCTCTCTCTCTCTCTCTCTCTCTCTCTCTCTCTCTCCATTACATTTCATGGAAATACTGAGTATTAATATCATAAGTGTATTCAAATGGTAAAGATTGCTTTTTTTTTTGTAAACGTAGATTAAAATTTACAATCATTTGTGCTTACTACGATTGGAAACACTGAGTATTAAGTATCATAACAAGTGTATCCAAATAGTGAAGATTTTTTTGTCTAAACTGAGATTAAAATGGACGTTGATTTTTGTTAAAGTATTTTGAACTATCTACGGAGAGATTTCAAGAGCCTGCTCCGCTCTCTTTTTATTCGTCTGAAGACAGAAACCTTTGCTTTCCAAGAAAAATATTTAAATGAAAAGTGTTTTGCGGAACATTTTGTTTGATGATGTGTCATAACGCCTTTAACAAAGGTGAATCTTGTTTGGCATGAATTTTTTTTAATATGAAAATAAAGAGCATCATCTTTGGAATATGAACGATTTGAGGAAAAATTAAAATTTATAATTTCAAGACACTTGCTTTTTATTTAGCGCTTAGTCATTAGTAGTAAAACATTAACATGTTACCATTGTCCATAATAGTCTTCATCTGTAATAGCAAGTAGATTTGCGAACTACGATTTTCTTAAGACTTTGTGACCTGCTTGTTTGAAAGTATGCATAAATGTTTCACATATTCATTATATTAATTCAGAATACCTTTGACTTTTTAAACGTTGCAATATCCTCTTAATCTCTCTCTATCCCAATATGATCATATTGCTCATCAAAATTGACAGAAGTCGCTTTTCCTCTTGTTCAGCCTCAGTTTTGGCAGAACGCTTCCGAATCATAGTTTTCCTTTTAACTTAGATTTGGACATGGGTCATTATTTATCCATTTGGTTAGCATAGTAGTTGTTGTTTTTTTAATCCAGTTCATAGCACTGAATTATAAATATAATTTATTTATCCATTTGATGAGTATAGTAGTTCTTGTTTTTTAATCTAATTCATAGCACTGAATTATAGATATAATTTATTTTTCAAGTTGATGAGTACAGTAGTTGTTTTTTTAATCCAATTCATAGCACTACTAACAAATACGATTAAATCAGCTGGGCAAAGGTAAAATCTGTATATGGAAAGAATAAAGTTGTTTCAGCACAGCTACCTTGACCTGTTCATTCATTAATTGGCATTTTTTTAAATCATCCTTTTCTCTAGAATCTTACATTTGTATGTATGATTACAAGCTATTTTTAGTTGTTCATTATATTTTTAGTCTTTTTTTTTCGCCCTTCTGTTTTTATCTACTTCATATTGATAGCTATTTTCCTTCTCTTTTGTTCTCACAGGAGGAGAACAGACCGAGCCGCAGGACCTGAGCCTAAAGTGCGGCAAGGAGGCGCCTCTTATTCGCCGATTAGAAGCTCCATTTGTGCCTGAGGCCTATTCACAAGGAGCGCAAATACGAAACCTTTGCGTCGAAACTTCTCGTCGAAGCGATGTTCCAAACCAACCAAGAACAGGATCCGCCGATCGAGAAAGGGAAGAAGAAGTTGCGTCCAACTCCAAGAACGTTATTCTCACTCACAAATCTCGTGCAAACCATCCAGAGGAGGAAAATGGGCAAGTGCAAAGTACACCTCCTTCAGAAGGCTCCTCCTTACAAATGACGCCTGTGGAAGACTCTCTCGCTCACAGGAAATTTCCCCATGTCATCAAAATGAACGATTCCTGTAAACCAGGAAACAAGCGGTTACATTCTGACTCTTTGGTTCTCACAGACAACTCTCAGAATGTCAGATCAAACATTCATGACATACATGATGTCCCGAAACTTAGCCACAGAAGAAAAGAATACCCAGCGTCTCAGATGGTGTGCACTAGCAGAAATGGAAGTAGCCCTGAAGGGAAGAAAGTTAGAAGTGACAGACTTCACCCTCTTGACACTTCCGAGATGCCAACATGTTCCCAAAGTCATTCCCATGTTGGTGCATTCTTAGGAATGGATATTCCGTCCTTGCGAGTGCCCCCACCCCCTTCTGATCATCTGAACCATTTGAAAGTGCCTGTATCTGCTGAACAGCAGAGTGCTGCCTCACACAGTGATCATGTTCATTTTACACCCCATGATAGCAGAGTATCTAGTGTTAAGTGTACCTCCCCGATTCCATCTGCCCCTCATCGTCCATGGTTATCAGAGGGCCCGCAGAAACACAGCTCTAAGCCTCATCCGAACTCGGAAAAAACCCCTTATGTACAGACCTCTTCTCACCCTCGGTCGTTCTTAGCTGGTCCCCCTGGTTTCTGGGCAGGTATGGTGCCATTTTCGTGGTCCATGCCACCTATATTAACCAACCCACAGCCGCCATCCCCTAGAAGACTTCATCAAAGGGAGTGTTATTCCCCTGGCTCAGAATCTGCCTCGAGTGATGGAAGTAGTAGCAGTGTTAGAAGTGACGCCAGATATTCCTGCACTGAGTGCAGCAAGTCATACTCCACGTACTCTGGGCTCAGCAAACACAAACAGTTCCACTGCTCTGCCCTCGGAGCGAAGTCTTTCGGCTGCAAACACTGCGACAAAGTCTACACATCACTCGGGGCGCTGAAAATGCACATCAGGACTCACACCCTTCCTTGCAAGTGCCCCTTGTGCGGGAAAGCCTTTTCCCGCCCATGGTTGCTTCAGGGGCACATCAGAACTCACACGGGCGAAAAACCTTTCCAGTGTCCCCAGTGCGATAGGTGCTTCGCCGACAGGAGCAACCTGAGGGCGCACCTCCAGACCCACGCTGATATAAAGAAGTACGCCTGCGGCACTTGCCACAAGACGTTCTCCAGAATGTCCTTGTTGAATAAGCACACAGAGGCCGCGTGTCCAGCCATACAGCGGCGGCCTGTGCAGTGACCTCTTGCCAGTGACTTGTGACCTTTTCGCCGAACTGCAACATATTTTCCTACCAAAGAATTCAGATGACACATAAACCCTTTTCTCGTCTTTCCTGATTGTCTTTAAGAAAAAATTCTGTCATTAAAAGTTCAAAGTTTAAACTCGGTAAGTCGTATGTCCCTACCATAATTATAGTTTCAATAAATTTTATTTTCTGTATATGTAAAATACATGTTTCACTGCCGTTGAGTAATCGTCTAGTCCTGTAAAAATGAACTTTTTGTATCTCTTTTATAAATAAATATTTTCTATAGACAAGGCTTTTTTTCAGTACTTTGTTCTTCTACTTTTAGGTACAAGAAAGGATTTGACAAATATCAAAACCGCTTTCATGTAACTGATACCAAAATAAATACACTATTTATAACTTTCAGTGCTTTCGTCGCCATTAGGCATAAGTGGCATCTTCATTTGAGATGAAAAGTTTGTTTCTTCAAGAAAAAATGAACGGTGCCTGGTTTATTTTCTTTATTACTCAGTCCTCATAATCATAAAATTCGCATTTCCATATATTTTTAGTTTGAATATTACTACAAATTTATAATAAAGACAGTACTATCTTAGAATACTTAATTTTGTGATGTCCTGCATGTATCCATCACCTGAAATTTATTGTTACTTCCGTAATGTCTGTTTCTGATACGGCTGTCTTGCTTTTGGCTCACATGACCAACAAAAGATCGATGGGCCACAAACTCCCCTGACGGTTATTTCGTGTGGATGTCCAACTAGCAATTACTTCTCAGTCCGTATCCATCTTCAAAGTGTCTTCAGTTATGCGAACAAGCAGAAATCCCTCGAGCTTTCTTCACCAAGAAAGAATATAGGAAAGGTCATAGGGTAGTGTGTTAATATAGTACAATACCCGTTCTCAACTTCCTGTTTTCTGCGCAACTGAGTAAAAAATATGGAGTTCAAGAACATTCTTCCGTGTTGTAAACAAATCCATTTAACATTAGCCTTGTTGCAATTTACGTTTCTCCCGAAATAGCTGTCATTATAAAGGAAAAGGCTCACAAAACGTCCGTCCGCTGTTTTTATTTTTCCTTGCGACTTTCTTTCAAGTTGAGGAGGCTTAATCGAAGGGAGTGGAGTGGAAAATACGATAATAGGAATTTTCATCTCCGATAAACTTGCCAGCAGCAGCGGTGTGAAAATGAATTGCTCGAGAAAACAGTGTTTTCGCTTCTTTTTTATTTATTTATTTTTTTTTCTACGAATGAGTTTTTCTCCATTTCGTCTTCTTCTTCTCCTCCTCCTCTCCCTTTTCCTCCTGTTTGTGCGATAAGTGTTCGCGTCGCTTGCTTATAATGGGGGTTGAATACCGTTCAGACATCTCGGGGCAGCGATATAAATGGTTATAAATGACTCTCGTAGCTTGTGTGTACATCTGCGTGAGATGATATTTTCGGTTTTTTCCCTTTCTTTCACTGGACTGGCGTAAACGGCTCTTACAATTCGCTACTCATTTATTCTGAAAGAGAGAGAGAGAGTTACCGTTTAATTGAAGACGCTGCTATACTGAAAAGAAACATTTTCGCGTTACAAGCCGAAATAGCAGCTATGGCGTAGATTTCCTGAAACGACAGGAAACCCCAAGAAAGCCTTCTTTATTTTATTTCGAATAAGAGGGGAGTATATAGTGATGAATTTTGATCTACTATCCCCATGGGATGGGAAAGCTCCAGAATGTGCTGCCCTTCTGGTTTTCAACAAGTATTTTTGGAATGAGTGTGCTTTTGCTAGCCTCACGCCTTGGCTCCAGATCATTAATGGGTTGTGACTTAGTGTAGGATATATATTCGTGTATATATATATATATATATATATATATATATATATTATATATATATATAATAATATATATATATATATTCACTTACGTATATATTATAATATATATGTATATAATATATATAATGGCTTGTAACTTATTGTAGGATATTTTTTGGCTATATATATATATATATATATATATATATATATATATATGTATATGTGTGTGTGTGTGTGTGTGTATACATATATTATATATATACACTTACATATTATATTATATATATGTGTGTGTGTGTGTGTTTGGGCACCGTTGCTAGATACATACAAAGTGCTACATCTTCAGGCAGTGATTCGAGGCAATTATAAAACTTGCGCTTGTGTGTAGATTTCACCGCCTAATTCTTGAGCCTTTTGCAAGAGTTTGTTACGAGAGACTTGGGGTCTTCGTGTGTTCACGGAGTGTTAACTTTACATCTGGGCGGCCCCTTTCCTTTGCACTTAGAAGAGACACTTAAAAGCCCACGAGCGAGAGTAAATCACCTCTGTTACTGGCCGCGTCTGAGACCTGACTCTTATTGGTATACTTAATACCCGACGATTTGCCAAGAGCCATAGACACTACCTCAAACAAAGAAGATTATTGGATGTCTGCGTATGTCTTGCTTTACTGGGTTTCAGTTGGAATTCAGTTTTCTCTCCTGCCTTCTAGATGTCTTCGACGTTTATGTTTATCATATATATATATATATAAGTGATCCTTACGTGAAAGTGAAAGGAGGAAGTACCTAGACGTTCAACTTTTATTTCAAAGTCATCTTCAAGACCCTGAAGATGACTTTGCAATAAAAGTTGAAAGTCTTGTTACCTCCTTTCATTTTCACGTGAGGATCCTTATATACTTTACCCACGGCACCAGTGTGGAATTAAATAAAATATATTATATATATATATATATATATAGATGTGTATATATATATATATATATATATATATATTAAACGTTGGTTAATTTTTTCCATAAAGTTATATAATTTTTTATGTTAAAGCGAAGTCCGCTGCATTTTTATTAGAAAGCAGACCGTTTATTTCGATAAAGTATGAGAAATAGCGTGGGTGCTAATTTGATAAAAAATACAATAAAAATATAATCATATCTTCATTTTATTTTATAATTATAACCTTCCTTGGCTGCCTGTCAACAAATTATTATGCAAGTGAGTAAAGAATTAATTTCTTTTGTAGTAAAGTGGTCTTCGTAGATCAGTAGGAAACCTAAGGCTTAGGTACACCAATTTTCAATTCAACTCTTTAAGATGGGTTTGTTTTGTCTGGTACATTTTTCACAAAATAACCCCCCCCCCCTTCTCTCTCTCTCTCTCTCTCTCTCTCTCTCTCTCTCTCTCTCTCTCTCTCTCTCTCTCGTGTTGTCACAGTTGAAACTTACGTGTATTTCCCTATATATAAGCTTCTTTATGTTGCATAAAATATTTAAGGATTTATCTCCTAATATAAATGTGCAATAAAAGGCAACTATTTTACAAAGTATCATTGTAATTGTTCCGGGACTTCTAAACAGAAGACCTACAAATCTCTGTTCCTCAGACATCAAGTATGGAATCCAGATAGATAAGTTTAGCATAGGGGTACCTAGAAAATATCATAGGATATCAGCTAGCTCCAAAAGGAAGTTCCCTTGATGGAGGATTACTAAACTTGGAAGTAAATAACGTTAAGCTTCGATTATCTAGCCATAGAAATTCTGATTTGTGGAAGTTTCATTGTTAAATAAAACACCAAGTACGGAAAATGAGTAGTTTTCATTGCGTAGAAGTTGTGTACGAATAACATTGTCCTCAAGAAGTTTCTGTTGGAATTATATATTTTGTTTATAGTGAATCATTTACAGTTTGCAGTATTTGGTAAGACACTGATAAGCCTAATGAAATTGTGTGACGATGAATGAGGACACTATTTCAATGTGCAATGAGTCTTGAAGTATGGTTGTTGTTGAATATAATCTTACTCGGTGCAGGTCATTGTCGCAGATGAGTAAGGTAAGCATTCAAAGCAAAAAAACGCTCGCATGTCACTTTTATGTGTGCAGGCGCATGTCAAGCGCAGAAGTCACCACTGAAAGACCCGTTAGAAATTCCGGAGGCAATAACCAGAATGATTGCCAGGAACGACACAGCAAGACCACGAGACACCTTGCTTTAATAGGTGTATAACTATTGCGGCTTCCCCGGATTCTCGACGTCTAATTAAACTTAATCTGTCGCTACAAATCCCTTCGGGAGACCCGAGGAATAAATAATTCCTCCGGGCTTTACCTCAGACTCCCAGGAGTCAAGCAGGCATTTCAGACTGACGCGCGCGCACCTGTGTCCGAGCAGTTCGCATTAGCTTTTGCCATAAGTGTAATGCAGGGGTAACAGTACCCAGGACGGAATAGACGTGCACAGTGACGGTCTGTATGTGTCATTGTCAGATAATAAAACTCCTTCGGATCATCATTATAGTAGTAGCAGCTGCCTGTTTTTCCATGATACCATTTCTATCAGTTCTCTCTTCATGTATGTTTCTCGCGTGGTAAGAACACTTCTTCTGATCATCTTTATTGCAAAAATGGTTCGTGGGATGCTTTATGTTCCACGCTTCAGGCTTTTCATAAATCGTCACGTAATCCCTGTGAGTGATGATGTATGGAATAAGAAAATTGCATTAATGTTGTATGTTTTACTTGCTCGCTATTTTGTAACGACTATAAACAAGTATAGAAATGCCCCGAAGTTTCTACAGCGTAATCGAGTTTTCTGTACAGCGTATGATGCTGAATGAACCACGCCCCTTGAAACTATCAGCCACGGCCTGGTTGTCGCCTGTCTTATAGCGTTGTCGGGCGCACGGTCATGGCTAACTTTCACCTTTAATGAAATAAAAAAAAATACCGAAGTTAGAGGGCTGTAGTTTGGTATGTTTGAGGATTGGAGGATGGATGATCAACATACCAGTTTGTAGCCCCCTAGCCTCAGTAGGTTTTAAGATGTGAGAGCAGAGAGAAAAAGTGCTGACGGACAGGAAAAGCCATCTCAACAGTTTTCTTTTACAGAAAACCAAACAGTTTATTCTTATGTAGATCATTTTGTAGCACTGGTCGTTCATGACGCATTGCCTTTGACAGATCTCTCACTGAAAGCGTTGTAGGTCATAGCGAGAGAAGACGCTCATTTGAAAATTCCATTGTATAGTGCAGCGTTCTTAAACACAGAATCAATGAAGTTAGAGTCTAAGATATATCTGGCATCGGGTGTGATCACTACTTTGATAATCTAGATGGTGATGGAAATATTTACGTTTATCCTCACCATTTACGTGCACTAAAAGTTGATTGGTGTATACCACAGAGCGACTTGTGATAATAGAATAAAAGAGTTGAAGGCACAGTCAACTTTGTTTGCTTGTTTGCTTGTTTGTTTGTTTGTTTGTTTGTGTTTTTTTTTTAGATCAAAGGCTTCCAAATACCCATTCAGTAATACTAGGAGATTTACTTTTTTCAAAATTCGTCTGAAATACCTTAAGGAGGCTTCGAAATTAAATGGATCCTTTTATATATGTGTATATACGTATATATGTAAATATACGTATATATATATATATATATATATATATATATATATATATATATATATATATATATATATATATATATATATATATATATATATATATATATAATAAACATGATTTTACAATACTACATCTCGGGGTGACATATTTCCCCAGAAAAACATCTCATTGATATGTTCATTCCTTATACAACAACTATGGAAGTTGCCTTTAAAACTGTCGTTCGCCTCAAAAAGAGCTGTCAGTATTCTAGTGGAAATTGTAGACTACCGTCCACAACTTTGAGTTTCAACGGAGGTCTCTCCCTAAGGTCTATGAACTTTTGAAGTATCATATTGACTTCTATCCATATGTTTTTATATTGCCAGAAATTGTCATTGTTACTGTAGAAAATAAATTTTCTCTCTCTCTCTCTCTCTCTCTCTCTCTCTCCTCTCTCTCTCTCTCTCTCCTCTCTCTCTCGTAGTATAGAGTAGTATAGTATGTAGTAGTAGTAAAAAGTCAAAAGGAAATGCCTTTGCGCAGAAAATAAACACCCTGGTTTCTGAAAATTGAAGTCGATGAGCTTATACAATCGTACGAATAGGAGACCTTTCTCGCTTTTGTAACTAAACTTGATACTGCATACTTGTACAGGCATAAGGAAGATATTTTTGATCCCGTTGTTTGGTGATTTTGGTCAAATTTTGTCTGTATAGATTTTAAGGCTTGTAAGCTCATATATTCTACTGGGGGCAATATAGTTTTTCATGATCTGATTCAGTCTGTCAAAATTAGATATCTTCATAAAAACGAAGTTTAGGGATAATGTTATATTACCTGAGTGAATTTCTTTAAATAAATTTGATTAACAGTTTAATCCGTTTTAGAATGCTCTTTTGTATCTTCTCATTTATGGCTAAAACGGCATCAGCAGGAGAATTATGTGTTAGAGAGAGAGAGAGAGAGAGAGAGAGAGAGAGAGAGAGAGAGAGAGAGAGAGAGAGAGAGAGAGAGACCTTACCTTACAGACCTTACATCTTGTTCGGGTTGCCCCAGGTCCCTCAGTGTGAGGCACCTCTAATGTCTACCAGAGAGTTGCTAGTACATCTTCCGGTATATTTTGCATCTTCCAATCTTGGATGGTCTGGGATGCAGTTTAGATATTTGTCGAGCTTATTCTTAAACACATCTACGCTCACTCCTGATATATTCCTCAGATGAGCTGGCAACGCATTGAATAGACGCTGCATTATCGATGCTGGTGCGTAGTGGATTAATGTCCTGTGTGCTTTCCTTATTTTTCCTGGTATAGTTTTGGGCACTATTAATCTACCTCTGCTTGCTCTTTCTGATATTTTTAGTTCCATGATATTTTCTGCTATTCCTTCTATCTGTTTCCATGCCTGAATTATCATGTAGCGTTCTCTTCTCCTTTCTAGACTATATAATTTTAAGAATTGTAGTCTTTCCCAGTAGTCTAGGTCCTTAACTTCTTCTATTCTAGCTGTAAAGGACCTTTGTACACTCTCTATTTGTGCAATATCCTTTTGATAGTGTGGGTACCATATCATATTGCAATATTCAAGTGGACTACGAACATATGTTTTATAAAGCATAATCATGTGTTCAGCTTTTCTTGTTTTGAAGTGCCGTAACAACATTCCCATTTTTGCTTTACATTTTGCCAACAGAGTTGCTATTTGATCATTGCATAACATGTTCCTATTCATCATCACACCAAGGTCTTTAACTGCTTCCTTATTTGTGATGGTCTCATTATTAGGTCCCTTATATGCATATAGCTTTCTTTCTCTGTCTCCATAATTTATTGATTCAAATTTATCAGAGTTAAATACCATCCTATTTACCTCTGCCCAATCATATACTTTGTTAAGGTCTCTTTGTAGAGCGTTCCTATATTCATCACAAGTAATTTCTCTACTTATTCTTGTGTCATCTGCGAAACTACTCACTAAATACCGAATCCTTAACATTATTGTCTATGTCTTCAATCATAATAACAAACAGTATTGCAGCTAACACCGTACCTTGCGGCACACCGGATATTACCTTGGCTTCATCCGATTTCTCGTCGTTTGCTATAACTATCTGTTTTCTGTTGTGTAAGAATTCTTTTAACCATCTTCCTACTTTTATCCACGATATTGTGTTTTCTAATTTTCTTCGCTAATATATTATGGTCTACTTTATCAAAAGCTTTTGCAAAGTCTAAATAAACCACATCTGTTTCATTTCCGCTTTTCATATTTTTTGAATATGTTCTCACGGTGGACTAACAGTTGGGTTGTGTACTTTTTCTGGGTACGAAACCATGTTGTCCTTTATAAACAAATTATTTTTTATTAAATGTTTCATAATATTTTTCTTCATTACCCTTTCATACACTTTCATAATATGTGATGTTAGACTCACAGGCCTATAATTACTTGCTCTAGTCTTGATCCACTTTTGAAAGTAGGGGTAATATATGCTAATTTGTGCTCATCATAAATCTTGCCTGTATCTACACTTTGTCTTAATAATATTGCAAGTGGCTTTGCGATAGAATGAACTACTTTCTTTAACAAAATAGCAGGTTAATTCCACCAGGCCCTGCAGCAGCTCCATTTTTATTTCATTAATAGCCTGCACAATATCAGCTTCATTAATATCTATGTCAGCTAAATATTCACTATTTTCATCCCTTACTTCTATATCATTATCTTCATTATCTATTCTAGGGGTGAATTCTCTCTTATATCGTTCTGCCAGTATGTTGCAAATTTCCTTTTTCCTTTTTTTCATTCGTTAATCTCCTTCAATTCTCAGAGGGCCTATTCTATTCTTCTTTTATTCATCTTCTTCGCATATGAGTATAATAGTTTGGGGTTTTGCTTGATATTTAATAGGGTTTTTTCTTCCAAGTCCCGTTTTTCATTTTCTTTTGATTGTATAATCTTTTGTTCTGCATTTTCTATCTTACTTTTTAGTTCTATAACTTTCCATGCATTTTTTTCTTTTGCAAGACCTTTTTTCCACTTTCTGATTTTCTGGAACAAGATCCTTTCTGTCTCTTGGTATGCATGAATGATGTTTACTTTTCTTCTTCGGTATATATTTTTCCACTATTTTCTCCAATATTTATATAATATCTCCGTATTTACCCTTTTATGTCATCACTTACGAAAATGTTATCCCAATCTTTGTTTAATTCTTCATTAACTTTCTGACCATTTTATATTTTACTGTAGAAGTTGTATTTTCCATATCCTTCCCACTTTTTCATTTCTTGCTTATCTCTATTTTCACTTGCTTTGGAATGAACTGTTAATTCTATGACATTATGGTCTGAAATACTCGCATTATAAACTATTATTTCTTTAACATAATTCATCTCGTTCACAAATACTAGGTCTAAAGTATTTTCCTTTCTTGTTGGCAGGTGATTTATTTGTTGAATGTTGTATTCTAGTAGCATATCTAATAGCTTTTCAAATTGCCTCTTATCTTCTGCACTACTATTACTCTCTTTTTTTTATATGTATAAGTACAACCACAATCTCCTATTCGTTCTTTCCATTCTACGAAAGGAAAGTTGAAGTCACCAGATAGGAGAATAGTCCAGTCCTTGTGATTTCTACATATATCATCCAATTTTTCAATTATTAAGTCAAACTTTTTAGTATTAGGAGGTCTATATATTACTATGTTCATCAATTTTTCAGATTCAAATTCTACCGCTATTAGTTCACATTCTGAGTTACTATTTCTCATATATTTTTCCTTGTTTTTTGTCTTTCCCATATATTGCGGTTCCCCCTTGATTCCTATTTTTTCTATCTGATCTATAAGTTTGGAACCCTTTTATTTGATCATCATTCCCAGTCTCTTGGAATACCAGGTTTCACTTATATTCATTATATCTATTTTCTTTTCATTTTGGGTTAGTTCTTCTAAGTACTCTATTTTCTTTTTCTTTTTGAGTTACTCGTAACTAAACCCTGCGCATTCATCACTATGATGGTTTGCGTGTTTTCTCCTTCATTTAATTCTGGTAGTAATAAGGATTTTCCCATGTCTCTTTCCTGTTCTGGTATGTTGTTCTTTTTTTCATTTCCAGAAATTCTGACATTAAAAAATCCAACTTTTCCATAATATTTGATCTTCCTTCATCATAATTATTCATTTTGTGTCTGAATCTGCCAATTTTCTCCGTTTCTGCAATATCCTCTTGCATAATAAATACAGTTATTATCTCTTGAGTAGAATTTCGGAGCTGATGCTTTGAAATTTTTTTGCTGACACCTCTGCATATCTCATTGGTGGTTTGCTTTTCTCTTTTACCTGATATTCTTGATTTCTCTCTTTATTTGTTTCTTTCTTATTTTGGATTTTATTACTTGGTTGGTTATTATTTGATTATGATTCATGGCTACAGGGTGCATATATTTGCATTTTTTGTCGAACTTACATCCTTTTCCTTCTTTTAGGTTTTACATTATTTTTTGGATGCAGATCTCTGCAATCATCCCCATATCCATCTAAGTATGCACATTTACCATATATTTCATAGTTTTGACATATCTTAGGATGTTTGTAGTAACATCTTTCTCCAAATCTGCAATTCCCTCTTTTCAAAAGGTTGCAGATTTTGTCTTTCTTGTCTATTTTTTCCTCTTTCCCGTCATTGTATAGATCTGGGTAGAGCCTCTTCGGGATTTGCTTTTCTGTTGTCATATAGTAATTTTTATTTCTCGTAGGTATGCTTGCTTTATTGCTCATATGTAGTATCAATGAGTATCTCTGCATCCATAACTTTTATCTTGTTTTTCTTTGTTTTCCTTATTTTTTTCTGTCATTTCATTTTGTTTACTTCTCTTCCGTTTTCCTCTTCTTCTTTTTCTTCTTCTTCTTCCTCTTCCTCTTCTTCTTCATCCTCAACTATTTGTACATTCAATCTGATTTAATAACATTGTCTATCCATGATAGACATGTTGAACAAAAAATTCTTGTATCTTTTCTCAAAATCTTGTATTACCTCAGCACACTGTGGATGGGTCGGAATGTTGCATGCAGCATTTTCATTTTCTGATTAGGTTTTGTGGATTGACTATGCTATACCAAACCTTACACAGTTTGCATGCTTTTGGCATTCTTTTTCCTAATGCATCAATTAGGATATTCACAAGATTCACCTTATTCATTTTCTTTGTCGGAATATGTTGGTTTATGTATATTTTCTTTATGAGTCTCTTGACCACTTGGATTTTATTTGGAACTTCTTCAATTATTTTCAAGATGTTTTCATTAGATTTGTTCCAGTTTGAAGGATTATATCCTTCTAATATATCTATGAATGCTTTTGTATCTTTTTGGTTAGGACTGTTGCTGATTTCATAGATGAGAAATGCCAGTTCCCTTCCTGCTACCTCATCGTATTGCGAATCTGCTAAACACGCCAAATTACGCCACCTCTTCCCGCAGTTGGAACTTACTGCCATCTTGTTCTGATTTATAGTATTACACTTGATAAACTAACTTAGAAGACGCTTTATCCTACTATTTTCACACTAATCTTATCACCGATAGTTCACGAACACTTCTAGATATTTCTCAAATTCTAGTCGTATGTTAAACTTGTGATATCTGTTGATTAATCTGACTTCACGCGGGTACGTCTCACCAAGCAAGATGGCTACTACGAGAGAGAGAGAGAGAGAGAGAGAGAGATAGATTATAACAAATACTAGGCTTCATTCGTCACACAGAGAGCCTTATAAGTTCAATTGTTTTGTATGCTTTTTTGAGGCTTAAAATAAATCTTGTAAATTTAAAAAACGAACAGAGAACACTTTCTACCAATGTCAGATTATTAGAGACGTTGAATGTACGTATATTTTTGAATCTACATCTAACGTCTTCTGTCTGTAGTACGATTCAAATAGACGAGTATCTCTACTGTCCTTCCAAAAAAAATGGAAAAAATTAAACCGACAAACGAATGATGACGACATTTAATTGCATGGTAGTTTTGTGACTTCGTAAGAAACTAAATACTGAAATAGATCTTCTATGATAAAATAACAGTAACTAAACCTGTTACAGTCTCACTAATAATAAATTAGAAGATTGAAAAATTATAAATTAGAAGATTAGAAATAGGTAAATTAAATAGTCTACGGGAACAAAATTCAGTTAATGAATGCATAACCAGAATAATAGAATATGAGCAGTTCTTTCACTGTTTCACTCTTACATTTCATCAGCATTCACCTCGGCTGTTGTTAGATATGTTCTAAGACGAAACTAGGGTGAGAGACAGAGTTCGGAGAAACCTTCTATGAGATCGGGGAAAAGAAAAGGGTAGAAGTGCTGCTGTGTGTACGCAGTGCCGGTATCGTCTTACAGCGAAACTGCACACTTGAGTGAACCTTTCTTTTCAAGAGCGAGTCAAATACAAATTGGGCGCAAATCAGTGAGGTAGAACTCCTGAGGTGCCGTTATCCTCTTCATCTATAATTATGTCGAGTAAGAAAATATGTGCTCTTGAGAGCACCGGTGTTTCGATGAAGCATAAAAGAGCGCGCTCATAAATCTAGTGTTTGCCCTCACACGAGGCCAGTAAAGCACCGTCGGGAAAATAGAATGGATAAATAAACAACAGATAAAACTCGAGGTGAAAATGGAATAATAATGAGTATCCATCAATTACGTTAAAGATTTGTCTGAACGTAAGAAACAGGTGGGGCCATATTGTCAGTTTCATTTGTTTACTGATTTGACTTTTGAGCAGAAAGACGGAGGAGTTGCTTGTGAAATCAACCATTATCTTGTAAAAAAAACATTCTTATAAATGATAACGCACTGAGTAGTATTACTAAATGAGTAGTGCCTTTACTTACAGAAGATTCTGAAATGGCTGCTAGGTGAAGGGCTGTATTACAAAGTGCTGTAAATTCACTTCGCTAGTCTGTAGTTGTAAAGTGTTTACAGTATCTGAGAATTTTGAAATAATAACTTTTCTTACATAACAGATTTACAGGATATTATGCCAGTCTGATATATATATATATATATATATATATATATATATATATATATATATATATATTATATATACATATAATATATATATATATATGTATATATATATATATATATATATATATATATGTATATATATATATATTATATATATATATATATATATATATAGAGAGAGAGAGAGAGAGAGAGAGATGCATATTACATACATACATATATAGTGTATGGTAGATTGACCAGGTTATAAATTAATATAAGTACTGGCCCAAAGCTCTAAAGGGCCACGGTCTTCGCTTTCGTCCATGTATATATAGGTTAGGTCATTGTAACTGTTTTATATATATATATATATATATATATATATATATATATATATATATATATATATATATTGTGTGTGTGTATGTGTGTGTCTACTAAAAATTAATCAGTGGATTCAATGATTATGTACTGCAACCTAAAACCCACTACTAATGGTTAGTGTGTCCTCGCTATAACCTCACAAGTATGGGTTCGAATCCCGCTGCAGAAAGAATTGCATTTTACTTTAGATCATTAAGTAATATGCATATGTATATGTAATTCCACTGTGCATATTTGTTATATATGTGTTTGTAAATGTATATTTGTATGTACCATTAGGTAATGAATTTGTAAATAACTATATGTGTATTTATTGCGGACGAAATTATAGCTATACATGTGAATATGGATGAAGACCAAGAAACATTCCAGAAGAAATAAAACTGGATGTCAAATGACACAATAATTAACTGTCCTTTTTCGAAAATGTAACTCAAAATGATCTCAACGTAGACCACTCCAGCGAATTATATTCCACAGTTTTGTGACGAAATGAAGGAAATTATCCTCTCTCTGTTACATCATTTCAATTCAGGGCTTAAAAAAATGCTGCGAAGTTTCTTCGGCGCGATCAAATTATCTGTACAGCGTATAATGCTATATGAAACGCTCAACCGCGCCCCATGAAACTCTCAGCCACGGCCCGGTGGTGGTTCTGTGTTTGGTGGCACTTATAGTAGTGCCAGACGCACATCTTTGCTAACTTTAACCTAAAAAAAAAAAAAAAAAAAAAAACTATTGAGGCTAGAGGGCTGATATTTGGTATGCTTGATGAGTAGAGGGTGGATGATCGACCTACCAATTTGCAGCCCTCTAGCCTCGGTAGTTTTTAAGATGTGAGGGCGGACAGAAAAAGTGCGGACGAACAGACAAATAGCCATCTCAATAGTTTTCTTTTACAGAAAACTAAAAATCTCATATTTGGAGCAGATTTGAGGTGAAAACGTCAGTGAAAAGATCATTAAGAAATAAATAAATAAATAAAAGGCATCATAAACAGGCTTAGGACAGTCATTTGAAGACGCAAAATTAAGACGAAATTGTTTCCACTGTTCAGTATTACATACTAATTAAGCGGCTGGACTGCATAAAAAACTTATCATAAGGTCACGTGCCTTAGTGAGTCAATGGCGGAATGACATCAGCTCTCTGAAGCCGACAACTGATATGGCGGAATGTGGTGTGGCATACACTGATTGATTTATGATTGTGGATTTTCTTTTGTTTTTGATGTGAACGAACTGGCATCAGTGACGTCATACACTCTAGAAATAACGTGGTGTAATAAGTCAGAATTGATGCCAACCCATATTTTATGATTTTCAGTTCCTTAACTGAGAACTAGATTAAATTCAATCTCAAGTTATTCTTTGAATAGTTAGTTGTCGTTTATAATTATCAACGAAATAAATAAAGTTTGGATTTCGTTTTGCACGACATAAGACTGATTCAAGAGACAAGTACGAAAAGAACGAAAAATCTATATTAATAATATCCGATGGATCTTGTTTGTCCTTCCCGGGTGACAGTGGGGGGAGACATGACACAGCCAGCCACACCCTGCAAACCAATTTGTCCGGCCCGGTAGGGGGGGGTAGGTAGGGGAACGGGAGGATAGAGGAGACTTCCATCCTCCTCTTGCAAACGTGTTTGCCCTCTCCGATTGGGGTCGGGGTAGGTAGGGGGATCGGGATGGTAGGGGAGACAGCAGCCCAGAGTCCCACAAGCTCGTAATATATAAATGTAGCTATGCATGTGAGAATGATATAGATATATCAAGCACAATCTGAAGGAATACTACAGACGCTCAACTGTGGCAGTCAGTTTCCATGTAATTCATGCCATTTAAGGTCAAGGAATTCATTAACATCGGTTTCTTGAACGATAAGAGGTGTAACCAAAAATCTTCTTCTTAGATTATTTAATGGAGACTGCTTGTAATACATTTTTATTTATTAATTAAATAATTTCTAAAAGTGAGTGGGACTCTTCTCTATGTATTTCCCTTTACCTTCGGTTACTTCTCCCTAATGAACACCATATTCTTTGGAAGCTTGAATTTCGAGTCAGTGTCCCCAGTGGGATTGTTCTATATGAATAGGTTTTATCTTTCGAATAATAATAATGATAATAAAAACATATACTGAGTAATGTGATCACATATGTATGACTGCCTTTAAACAAAGTACCCAAGAGGAAGTCTCCAAAGAACTTAAAGTGACATCATATGCCCTCTTCATTGTGTTTCACTCGTTTCATTTATCGATTTATTGTTCATTGATTTTATGCAGAAGTATTCTAAAACTAACTAAAGATTAGTTTTAAACGAATAATCGTTCATTCTAATGATTAAAGATAAAAAGCTTTTTTTATGGATAAAAAAAAATATGATTTCCCAAGAAAATGACTCAGGGTTCAAAACAAAAAATCACGACTTTTGGATTGTGATTATATGAAGTATTTATGCCATATGTGATATGGTTGAAGAAAGTTTTAGGTGTTTTGAATAAAGTAGCTAGCTTATATGAGTGTACGTGAAAACCAGCCGCTCAAGGCAGGAGTTTGAACGTTTTTGACAATAAATTTAAAGGAGAGAGAGAGAGAGAGAGAGAGAGAGAGAGAGAGAGGAGAGAGAGAGAGACTTAATGAGCATGTACGTAGGACAGCTACATGACACCAAAGCGATGCATTTGAGTAGTTCATGATTACGATGAGGAGACATTTATTTAACAAACTCTCTGCCTCTTTGTGGTTTATAGTTGTTTCAACTTCACTCTTTTGTGAAGATAAAACCGAAGTTACTATAAAAGCTATAATTAACGGGTACGATTCTGCGCACCATTTTTCGCCTGACTCAAGTCCCTTAAAGTCATTTGTATTGCAGTTCGGGTAGTTATAAGTCATGTTTAAATTAGGTCCGTAGATTCGCCAGTTATTGTTTTTGTAAATATATTTGTTGAAATAACGTTGATGTTGCAAAAATAGTAGCATGACAGCCTTGCATATCAGTCGTAGTTTATTTATATCCGAACTAAATATTATATACATACATACATGTACATGTATGTATGTATATTAATGTGTGTATATATATATATATATGCTATATATATATATATATATATATATATATATATATATATTGCATATATATATATATATATATATATATTATATATATGCTATATATATATATATATATATATATATGTGTGTGTGTGTGTGTGTGTGTGTGTGTGTGTGTGTTTGTGTGTGTGTGTGTGTGTGAGTGTGTGTGTGTTTGTTTGTGTGTGTGTGTGTGTGTGTGTAACAGTTAATGTTTAACACTTCGTACTTTTGTAACACATTTTCTTATTGACGGAGCAAATAATCTTCTCAGAAGCATTATCATTTTACTCAACGTTGTTAAGTATAGTTTGACAGCGCCATTTAGAAATACCGCAAGTCAAGATAAACTCCCAAATCTGTTTAGGCACAGCTGCAGTGATGAGTAACATAGACATGGAGTAAGAATTTTGAGGTATCTTTTTGAGGCATGATTGTTCAGGAAGGAAATTGATTAAGATTTTTATAAATTGCTTAAATAGTTTACGTTTTATTTATAATAAATTAAAAAAGTTGATAAAAATTACACATTTAGGAGAAAAACTCTACGGCTAATCATATCCATATTCTATTTCAAACTTAATTATTTAGTAATGTTCAATAAAACTGCAATAAATCTGACCTATTATGAATAATTCTCAAAATGACGCCTTCCAAACTGGACTCATCACTAAAGAATAAGAATATTAAAATTATACGTTTGCCGTTGCACTTTAAGTGTATTACCAGTGAATTTAGTTTTATGAGGGGGTTAAGATGGTCGACCATACTATTATCACCCAATTTTCTGAACAGTCGCTTATGGTTGACCGCGATAAAGTACCTGGAAATTGTTACAATTTTGATAGTAAGTCATTCAACCAACAAAATATTTGGCTTCAAAATTTGGTATTTTTCAAGAATTTAATTGAAAAGGTGAAAAAAATCAAGAATCCTCATAGGACATATTAATAGTAACATATCCATACTTAATAGTTACATGCTTTATTAGGTGAAATATAATTTTTTTATATATTTTATATATATTTAGCCATTTATGCTGAATCAAGTTTCAAAGCAACAATTAAGGGTTAGGTTACCAAATCAACCCCCCCCCCGTTTCAGCCAACAATAGAAGGTAAGGTACACCAATCAAGTTTCAGCAACAATAGAAGTAGTACATTTGTTCTTTTCAAACCGGGTGATGGGGGTGGGGGTCGGGTCTGGGGGCGGGATTTCCCCTTGGGGGGAAACTTCAAAGTTGAACGGTGTGAATTGTGACCACAGACTGGCAGGCTCAAACAGGCTCTGGGACTGCGCAAAATGCAATGTGCATCGATCCGCACCACTGAGAGATCACGCATGGCTTTCTCTCCGCTAGCTTGTGTGTTTGTGTGTTAGTGTTTTGTTGCATGTTATTTCGAATGCACCTTTTGAGGCAGACAATTTTGGAAAGCGGGGTGGTGGTCGTCCACCACTATTGCTGCTGCTGCTTCAGTGGTTTTTAACCTTTTTGGCCCCTGCACTCTTTCACCACAATGTCATTCGGAAGTCCACCCCCACCAACTCCTTTCCAGAATTGTCTGCCTTTTTTAAAAGGTGCATTCCAAATAATATGTAAACAAATACTAACACAGAAACACACAAGCTAGCAGAGAGAAAGCCCAGCTTGACCTCTCAGTAGTGCAGACCGATGCACACTGAGTTTTTGTGTGGTTCTAGAGCCAGTTTGAGCCTACCAATCTGTGATCTATTCAGAACACTGAACTCTAAAAAAAAATAATAATAATAATTCCCCTCCCTCTCTTCCCCCAACAAGGCTGAGAGCCACTGTACGACTTGAATAAAAATTTAGCCCTTATATCTTAATTTTTTTTCCATACGAGTACACTAGCTATAATTTATTCCCGATACTTGTCTTACTCTCTGCTACCACTCATCAGCTGGGCTAATGTGACTTGTCACCACAACCCACCCCCTCCCCTCCCTTCCCCTCGTGTAAAAAGAAATTATGTAAAACAAGACTCTATAATTATCGGTTCATGCTATAAAAACGTAAGATTTATGGGAACAACTTAAATATGTAGATGATAATAATGGTACACTCTGACATAGATTGGCGGCAACTTCATCTTCCAAAGAAAGGAAACTTCACTCCGAAGTCTTAGGAGTAATGCAAAGATTTCTGAAGTACAGAGAACTGATCTTGCTGACTTACACATCGGTCACATTACCTCATTGATGTCTGCCAAGTCACTACAGTTCACACGTCAGAGAACAGGACTGATATAGGTAATTTTTCAATGCGAGGAAGTAGGACATTATGCCCTCTGCTCTCAGACACATGCAGTAACACACACATACATACACGCACACACACATTATATCTATCTATCTATCTATCTATATAATATATATATATATATAATATATATATATATATATATTAACAATATATATGTGTATATATATACTTTCTTATCGCATATACATACATATATATACACCTAATAAAAAAGCCCATAAAAACGCCAAAATATAGAGAGAAAAGTACTATATTTCAGAGACTGCTGACTCCCTCTTCAGGTAGATGAATGAGAAAAGTTACAGAAAAGGTGGTATTTATGCCAAGAGGTCCATCCACAGGTAAGCCAATTTAGGTCACTCCCGCTGATACTCTCTTCCTTTAATCCTCTTAAGCGTTAGTCGAATGAAAACTTCGTCGATGACATTTAAATTCCATGCTCCCTTTGAAATGTTCATTACCTGCCTCTGTTTAATCAAGACCGATTCCATCATTTGACTCTCGTACCGGCAGTAGCTGCTATAAATTATACGTGACAAATTCCTGTTTATTCTGTGGTTATGTTCATTGATATGGTTGAAAATAGCTGAGTTCTGTTGTTCACACCTAACTGACTGTTTATATATATGTGTGTGTGTGTGTGTGTGTTTTTAAATAACGACATTTTCCTCAAGGCGGATGACTTCCAGTTCATAGCAGGCCTAGTCTCTTTAGATAATGCTGCTAAATCGATGCTTGTTCCGCCCATGTTCGGCCCGCACATACGACTAATTTGACCCGTTACCAACTCTACCAGCTGGGTCGGCAGTGGCACAGTTGAGTTGAGAGGAATGTGCCTAAAGCTCTCCGGCTTGCTCGAGAGTCGGGCCGAACCCGGGACCTCCGACAGGTTTTCTCTAAAATCGCGGCCGCTGCGGACATTCCATGATGACTTAACTGAAGGTGGTCGCTTTTAGCAAGCACTTTCTTATCGCGACGATGAAATCACTTTCGTAAACATCCACACTTTGCATTATCGGTCTATCTTATTCGTATCTTCACAGCAAAATGTGGCCGCTAGTTTTTTTTTTACGCCCAGAAGTTATATTACCTAGTTTTTTATTTTTTTATTTTTGTTAACTAGAATAAAGAAAAGGTCTTTTTATCTACGTTTTCTTTACCCCATTTATTCCATACGCTTAAGATCTCGCGAGTAAGAGATGTGTGTTTTTATTGCCATAAAATATAGGAGAGGAATGGCAGAAAAGAACAGAACAGAAATGTCTAATAAACGGAATGCTCTTAGCTCACTATGTTAGGCCTTGTCTTGGTCTGACTTTTCATTAATGTAAGAAACTGCTCAACGGTCTGGACTTCACAATAAGAGTGATTTATTAGATTTAATTGAAGGGAAAAATATCTGTAGTGGAATTTTGAAAATGAAGAAGATGGAAGTGATAGCATTGGATGCCTGTGTAATAAGTACTTCACTCTTTCTCCATCCAAATTGGAGAAGATAGTTCTAAATAAATAATATACATACATATATATATACTCCTGTATACATATATATATATATATATATATATATATATATATATATATATATATGTATATTTATTATATATATATAGATATATATATATATATTATATATATATAATATATATATATACTATATATATATATATATATATATATATATATATATATATATATATATATATATATATATATATATATACATACACGTTCTGAAATTCCAGTTGAAAATTCTTAATTTTTCTTTGAATCGCAATTTTGTCTGTTCTCAAAAGATTCGTTCCTTGGCTTGCACTTTTTATTCGGATTTGTCATTTTCAATTAAATATTCTTGTAATTTGTTTATATTTTGCTAACAAATATTACCGTCTGAACCTTCCATCTTTCTTCTTGATTGTGATTCTAGCTCACTGAAAAGAATCGTTTTTCTTTTGAAGTTAAAAATCGAAAACATTCATCTGCAAGTTGAGACAACATCTCTTTATTTATTCCCAGTTCATAAATGATCGTGATGAGTGTCCAAAACTGTCATGTTAGTTGCCCTAACGTCACTACTCCATATAAAATTGCTAACTAACGAGACAATAAAATCATTGATTGCGCTATTCATGAGTAAAAACAGTAAGGTTTATTATATAGGTGCATAAACACGTCAGCGGCAATCTCCCTTTAACATTCACTTCGGGGCATGAGCTTTGGCCAACAAAACACACACACACACACACACACACACACACACACACACTATATATATATATATATATATATATATATATATATATATATATATATATATTATTGTGTAAGTGTGGGTGTGTGTATGTATGGATGTATGTATATCATATAATTTTTTGGTGTTTAATATCTATATGTGAATTCAGTATGAATTACAAACAATTCAGTTGCATAAAATGATTGATGCAGCAATTTATTCGTCACTAAAATGTAAATGCGAGCGTTGTAGATATCAAGTCGTTGATATTGCGCTTTTACTCTGTCACTTCGTGAGCTATTCAATTTTGTTTACTAACAAATATCCACTATGTGTACGTATAAATGGTGAGTGGTTTATTCTAGTAAAATTGAAGCTTACTCCTCGTACTGTACACCTGCTGTCCGTATGAAAGACTCTGAAATCCGGAGTGTCTGGCGGAGATCGTGAGTGTATGCGAATTGGCCCTACAGGTGAATGATAGAACCTGGCTGTTTTTATGCAAGGCCACACTGGCCAGATCTGGGGCAAGTACTATAGTGCAGATCAGGCCGGGATTAAGGTAATGGCTGCCCAATGTTTGTTTACAATAGGTTTCAACAAAGGAGCGTTTGGTTTAATGCTCTACTAGTCACAGTCGTGTTTGTCCTCGTCTTGTTTTTCAAAAGCTGGATCTGATTGGCTGGTTTTGGTAGTCGTTCGTTTGAGGAAGACTAATTTGGAACTCGTTTCCAGGTATCTGATATCAAGCGCTCTGTTTTGTAAAGGAATTGTACCCTGACGTTTAAACTCTTCTCTCTCTCTCTCTCTCTCTCTCTCTCTCTCTCCGCCAGTTGTAAGGGACAAAACCCAATACATGGAGGAAATATATTTGATAATTGTAGACCAGGAGTTTGTGTGTGCAGTATTTGATTCATTAAGGTGCTAAATAAGAATTATGCGAGTATAAGGAACCTCCTCTCTTAAACAGGTTTTTATTTTTTAAGACAAACAAAATCATACATTTCTTCATTATTATTATTATTATTATTATATTATTATTATTATTATTATTATTATTATTATTATGGTACTCAAACTTTTTTGGGGGGAAGGACGACAAGGGATTTTCCGAGTCTTATGTTTAGTTATTTTTCATTTCTACTTCAATAAACGCTCGCTGGTGTCCTGCGTGTCTTTACGTCAGAAACACCAGAGATGGAAATTTTAGCCGACCTTGTTCCTTCAACGGTTATGCCACGATGTTGAAATTTAAAAGCGTA
>NC_087212.1:12794245-12796745 GCF_015104395.2 Macrobrachium nipponense
AACCTCTACACATTCCTCACTTTCATATCCTACTCAGTCAAACAAAGCCACGGTATCACACAAGAGTTCAAAATCACAAATGTCCACCACTTACTTCACTTGAGTCTTAAACAGAACTGAGAACATTTCGTTCTTCTGATTTATTACGACAATTGACCTTCCTTCCCTTAGTTCACTGACAGCATAAGTAAAAATGCGTTTAGAATCTTCTTGGGTTGATAGGAACATTACAGTCACAGTGGCTAAAATACTTATCACAGTTACGAGACCATTTATTCTATTTCAATCTCTAACATAGATTGAGGACATTTCACAAAGATTTATCTTTATGTGGGAGGTCTACTTCAGAACATAATCCCGTCGTTTAAGTTTTCTGTAAAAGAAAACTGTTGTGCTGGTTTTGTCCGTACGTACGAACTTTTTTGTGTCTGCCCGCAGATCTTTAAAGTTACTGAGGCTAGAGGGCTGCAAATGGGTATGTTGATCATCCACCCTTCAATCATTAAACGTGCCAAATTGCAGCCCTCTAACCTCAGTATTTTTATTTTATTTAAGGTTAAAATTAGCCATAATCGTTTTTCTGGCAACGATAACCGGACCGTGGTTAAAGTTCCATGGGCCACGGCTCATACTGCGTCTTACCGAGACCACCGAAATATATATCTATTTTCGGTGGCCTTGATTATACAGAAAACTCGATTTCCTTGGAGCATTTTTTACTTCGTTAACTACTGAACCTTGTTTATTATTTACCACAGAAATTTCCTCTCGTAAAAAGAATTACAATAAGGATAGTGTTTCAAGGACAAGCAATAAGACAGTACTTTATAACATTCAATCTTGTTTGTTTCTATGCGTTTACCCCTGATATGTTTGGTGCAACAACATACTTTTGCACATACACACACAAGCAAACAAACACACATACATTCGGGTGCGAGAAAATTCTTGTCACTCACACACGCGGGACCTTTTCATATTCACAAATATTAAGCCACAAATGTCGTTCAGTATCAAATTCACTATACTTCATGGGAATAACTTTCATCCAAAGGGAAATTGAATTGATAAGTGAATCTGCCCGGCCAGGATTCGAATTGGAGGAGATACTCTTATTGATAATTATAATTCTTCTTGTGTATGAGTTATTCAGAAGTTATAGTGAAATCGATATTTAACGATATTTGGGGCGTAATATTTGTGAATATCATATATGCGTGTGTGTGTGTATATATATATGTATATATATATATATATTGTAGGAAGCCCACAAAAATTCGGAAAAAATTGAAAGTTTTTATTTAAGCTTTCGGAGAGTACATTCTCTCCCTCTTTCAGAAAGAGAAATAAAAGTTACATAAACTGAAAACAACGGTCAAGGTAAAAGAAATAACATACAAGCATATGGTTGTATCAGAATAACTGCCCTACGGTGGTTTGCCAATCTTGTTTAACAACTTAGCTACACTAACTACATGCTTTGTCATAATTGCATTACAGAAAAGGTCCAGTTTAAAATTACTCTTATATATATTCATAGCGTCAACATTTTGGATTAAAATAGATTCTAAAAGTTTTCTTTTTTCAGTGTATTAACAAAAAACCTTTATGTTTTTCAATTTTGTCTAGGGTAAACCCATATGATTTTTTACTTTTTGTCTATGTTGAAACAGGGCGTTTGTTTTCATCACCTTTCCTTAATGAGCACGATGTTTGTCTTTTTCTTCTGTCAAAATCAATCGTTTCACCATATATAAGTTTTTTATTACACTTTGACAGGAATTTCGTAAATGCATCCTTGTGTTTTGTCTACATTTTTAACATTATTTGTTAAGTACTTTTTAACAGTGTTTGTATTCTTATATACTGGGACAGTGTTGCAAAATTTCAAATATGGACTTTTAAACGAATATTTGAAATTTTGCAACATTGTCCCAGTATATAAGAATACAAACACTGTTAAAAAGTACTTAACAAATAATGTTAAAAAATGTAGACAAAACAAAACAAGGATGCATTTACGAAATTCCCTGTCAAGAGTGTAACTTATATAGGTGAAACGATTGATTTTGACAGAAGAAAAAGACAACATCGTGACTCATTAAGGAAAGGTGATGAAAACAACGCCCTGTTTTCAACATAGACAAAGTAAAAATCATATGGTTACCCTAGACAAAATGAAAAACATAAAGGTTGTTAATAACACTGAAAAAAGAAACTTTTAGAATCTATTTTTTTTATCCAAAATGTTGACGCTATGAATATATATAAGAGTAATTTTTTAATTTTAAACTGGACCTTTTCTGTAATGCAATTATGACAAAGCATGTAGTTAGTGTAGCTAAGTTGTTAAACAAGATTGGCAAACCACCGTAGGGCAGTTTATTCTGATACAACCATATGCTTGTATGTTATTTCTTTTACCTTGACCGTTGTTTTCAGTTTATGTAACTTTTATTTCTCTTTCTGAAAGAGGGAGAGAATGTACTCTCCGAAAGCT
>NC_087212.1:12801745-12854245 GCF_015104395.2 Macrobrachium nipponense
TTTCAATACTGGTTTCCGTTATAAATGGGAAACAGAATGACCAAGATTGAAGAGAGGCTGGTGGTCGTGTTTCAGATGAGAATCCACCGGCTTGGACTGCCATGTCCAAAATTTAATGAAGCATTGTGTTCAACGCCATCCCTTGACTGAGAGGAAGCGCCAGAAAAAGTGAAAGAAGAAGTAAATGGATAAGAAGAAGAACAGAAGAGGAAAAAAGTCCAACAATGCCAAATTCCTTTGCTCTTCTGTTCGTAGGTACACCAGCCGACAACTTTCATGTAAAGCATCTCTCTATAACTAACGTCGCATTAATTACTCCAGTGTTCTTCCGCTTATTTATTCTTTATCACCACCGTATCCTCTTTTCTTGGCGGAGGGAATTAATTACCTTTCACTCTCCACGGCAGCCCCACAGGCTTCTCATTTTCGTCCGAAGGAGAAAGAGAGAGAGAGAGAGAGAGAGAGAGAGAGAGAGAGAGAGAGAGAGAGAGAATAAATAGCTAAAGAGGCGACATAACTCTGCTCATGCTGAGATGACCGACCTCGGATGGCGGATAGTCATGTCTGTGTGTATACGAGTTTGTGTGTGCGCGTGTGCATTTGTGTATTTGCGCTCGGGTGCACCTCTCTCTCTCTCTCTCTCTCTCTCTCTCTCTCTCTCTCTCTCCTTGAGCAGTATAGAGGGATGTAAGAAACTAAACTTGTAATTGCAACATGTAACCTCTCAGTCTTCGTAATCTTTATACGTGGGCAGTTATTACATTGTATCTTTTTTTTTTCAAATTGATGATGAATAAACACGTGCACTTGAGCAGTACAAAATAGCTCCAAAAATTCTTATAACGGATATTTTAGTGTATATATATATATATATATATATATATATATATATATATATATATATATATATATATATATATATAGTTATATAATTTATTATTCCCCTAACTATACACCGCCAATTGAATCACGGGTTATGGCCATTTGTCCTTTCGTAAGAAAAACAAAGTGGGTTACTTAAAAATTACATTTATAAATTATAAATAAACGGCAAAAACATTTTATCTTTCACATTTAATGAAAATTGTTAATGTCTCCCCTCAGAAAGGAAAAATAATAATAATTCAAAGGATTCCAGAAAACATTTGCAAAAAGTATAAGCTAAAATGATTTCGTTTTATTTAAACGACTAAATCTCGTTTACGAGATGCATAGAAAATCTGGGGGAATTAACCGAGTTCCACCTGTTTACTCGGGACTGATAAACAAACACTCTGCCAAGCAAAATGTTAAGTCATCGTTTATATCTGTTGCAGAAGTGCCCAAGGGCGGAGGAAGCTGGGGCTGTCATTTTGAGCGAGTCTTCGGAGGGTCCTCATTTCGGCTTGTCCTTGTGTCCCCAGACTACTCTCGCCCTTCGGGTGCTTTTCTACTATTAGGATTTTTTATCACATCACCGTGATTCATATACAGGCATTAAGCTAAAAATCTCCTTTAATATCCAGTACGCTCTACCTCGGAATTTATATATTTTGATGTATGTTAACCGAAGGGTTTTTTTTTTTTTTTTTTTTTTTTTTTTTTATAATTTCGTCGTCTCGTAGGTTCGAACCATCGCCCAGCGGACGGAGGAGAAATCAGGACTTCAGTGATGATAACTGACTCCATACGAACTGTGGAATTATTTAGTCACTTATTCTGAATAGAAAACTATTGTGCCGGCTTTGTCTGCCCATGCGCACTTTTTTATGTCCTCCCTCAGATCTTAAAAACTACCGAGGCTAGAGGGTTGCAAATTGGTATGTTGATCATCCACCATCCAATCATCAAACATACCAAATTGCACCCCTCTTGCCTATGTAGTTTTTATTTTATTCAAAGTTAAAAATTTAGGCATAATCGTGCGTCTGGCAACGATATAAGTGAGTCCACCACCGGGCCGTGGTTAAAGTTTCCTTGGCCGAGGCTCATACAGCATTATAAGGAGGCCACCGAAAGATATATCTATTTTTGGTGGCCTTGATTGTACGCTGTACAGAAAACTCGATTGCGCCAAATAAACTTAAGGTTGTTTTTTTTTGTTTTAGCTATAAAATTAGAGATCAGTAACCATGATGGGATACGAAAGTCCAAAGTGCCACCTGTGTGACCGCAGCTTCCCTGAACCCAACAGCAAAACAAGAAAAAGAAAAAAGTTCATTTTAGTCGAGCAAAAAATTCCGAATGGGTTACCTTTTTTTTTTTTTTTTACTTTCGCAATGTTTATTGGCCTACCCAAAGCTAAGTGTAAGATCGTATTGGTGATACTTCCATCTGTCCAGCAGTCCATATTTTAACAGGTCAAAAATGGCATTTCTAACGAAGCTAAATATAAGTTTTAGTTATTTAAGTTGCTTCGGAAATTTTAAGCGTCCTCGAGTTATTAACTTTTAATCACGCAGACAGATGTTATTATTGTGAACATTAACATTATTAGTCTCTTCCGTTTATTCTGTGATTTTCATCGGATTTGAACTTTTAACATTGACACTTTTCCAAGTAAAGGGTCCGTTTTCTGTCAAATTCTTTTCATTTGTCTCTGATTGCCATGGTTCTTGGTCGATCGGCACCTTTGCACCAGTGATGATTATGTTCTCGAAGTTTTTTCATTACTTTTCATTTCCTAAACCACAAGTCAATTTAGAGGCCACAATTTTATTTTGTAGCATTTTATTTTTCTCCAATTTTGAAGAAATTTTGTAGGCCGGAATCTTTGAGGTTAATTTTCAAAAAATGAATTGACCTTAAAAATGAAAATTTAAAGATCATCACTTTATTTTTCTGCGATTTTGGTGAAGCTTTTGGGGTAAGTGTTTGATAGTTATTTTACCGAAGTATATTACATTTTGACCCTGACCTATTCTCATTTTTCTTTGTCATGACGTGTAATGAGTCAGTTTGGGGGCTGAAGTGACAGCTTTTGCCAAATCCTTTCCAAGCTATCGCCTCCAATACGCTGTTGTCCGTTCAGAAATCTCTCTTACCCTTCATTATCATTCAGACAAAAGAAATATTTATTGCAACCAGTAACTCTTACATCTCTGTTAAAAGACATATGCTGCAAAACTTTTACATTGAAGTGCAATTACGTTATTGAAATATAAGTGTCGAGTAATGATATTTGTTATTTAAGAAATTTGCACTTGAAAATCTTCATTTAATTGTTATTATTATTATTATTATTAAATTTCACCATAACACAGGCGAAGTATACTGCTTTTGCCTATATACCTTGTTTTTATTATTATTATTATTATTATTATTATTATTTGTTATCTTCATGAAATTTGTCGGAAAGTGCCCCATGGTCCCTGGATTATTTGACCCTAATGATTATGACATAGACTTATTCACTAGGTCACGAGATAAAAAAAAAATCAGGAAGTAAAATGTTGGCAATCATATGTCACCTTTAAGATTTGGTGGATTTTGAAGAATAAAAATTTTAATTTTCTGTCTTTGTCGGAGAAGCCATAGAAACTGAGGTGAGGCTGCGCCAGTCAGTGACGCCTTCATCCGCTAAAGAGGATCAGATTGATCCAAAAGCATTCTTGAAAAGAAATTGCGACACTTCAGGAGAGTGAAAAGTGTCTTAGGCTAATAAAGGTGATTACGAGATTTATCGGAAGAATTCAGACTGTTCTGGTGTGTAGCAGTGACTTTTGAGACACTGGGACATTTTCCTGCCTAGTGAAACTTTCTAATTGTTACACATAATCAGAATTACATTTTCTTTACATAGTGTGCTATTGTTGACAGTTAACAGTCCGCATACCTTTCTTTAGAGAGATCTCAACACTGCTGTGTACATACCCCGCCCCCACCAGGAGCGGACAAACAGGTTTGAAGAAGGATGGTGGATGTCTCCCCAACCCTCCCGTTCCCCTACTTATCCCACCCACACCCGGGGTGGACAAACCTGCTTGCAAGGGGTGGGTGGCTGTCATGTCTCCCCTACTGTCACCCGGTGGGAGGACAAACAAGATCCACTCGGGATATCATTATAGATTCATGAAGCAATCTCGTGGCTAAAATGTTCTTTCCATCAGTGTGGGTTGTCCATTAGTTGATCATTTCTCTGGGTCATCATCATGTTTTTCATTCTGAATTCCGCATGAAATATGCTTATTCATAACAGTTTGCTTATCTTATGTCTCTTCATTATTTCAAGATTAGCATTCAGTCTGTTTTTAAAAATACCTATAGTTTGCTACAGACTTTGTTGTTAATCTTAACTTATATCACTAATATTTCATGGATTTCTGAATCCTTTTCATATGAAATGTTTTTCCTAAATATTTTCAGTTTTACTTTTTTTTTATTGTACTGATTATTGCTTGATATTTAAATTTATGTAGTGTTTGTTCTGTCCGAAAAAAATTATACTTTTGCGTCGTCAGATGTTATGCAGTTCTTATTAATAGTGTTTCATGTGTTAGAAAAACTCCTCGGAGCTGTTTATCTCAAACAGCGTTTTTCTTCTTAAGCACCCGACGTCCACACGTTACTGTAATTAAGGAACTGCTTCGTATTGGTCTCTCCACTAACGAGATCATAAGTCTTTGTAGGGGGTCGGGAAATGCTATAGCAGACGTCTGAAGAAAAACCTGTCTTTACCGAAAGATAGAGGAAGAATTCTATTGTATCCTCTCTCTCTCTCTCTCTCTCTCTCTCTCTCTCTCTCTCTCTCTCTCTCTCTTTGGGGCGGGACACGATATATGCTGTTTCTTGTAATTGACGACGTCCCTATATTAAGTAAATGGACGCTTTGAACATCTGAATCTCCCCTCACCTCTTTTTTCTCTAGTTTGTTTGTGTGTTTCTCCAGTTTTATTTTTCTCTGTATTTTTTTGTAAGAGAATTTATCTAGATAATTTATTCACTTCCATTACATTGAACAGCTCCTCTTTCACTTTCACAAAATACTTAATTATTCTAATCAAGCCTTTCGGCGTTTGATTTGTCATGGACTACTTTCAGTTTGGATTTTATTGTGTAAATTAGGTTGATTCTTTACTATTATCGTACAGTAAGATTGTATGTTATTTGCCAGCTAATTATTTTCAGCGTTGCCACTCGGGCTAAGTTGACTTCGAATTTGTAACCAGTCTTACCACTGCAGATTTAGAGTAACTCCATTGTCTCAACGCTGTTGCTTTAGAATTCCGAGTTGTCATTTCAATGCACAATTTGCGAATAGCGCCACCAAAATATGTCCTTGAAACAAGCATAGCTCTGCCAGTCCAAAAGCTATTAATTGTGGTATTAGCACAATCGTCGCTGTTCAAAATTCATGTTTCCAAATTTAAGGCACAATAACACGAGAGCTGCTTTGCGCGAACATTGCAAAATTTGTTTTGGAAACTTGCGTCCGAAAATCCTGATTTCTTCTGACCCTGACTGTCACTGATAAACACACGAACGATAAAAGGCTGCGGGGGATTCGTGAGGGAGAAAACTATGCATTAAAATGATCAAGAACTAGTCTCTTGGATATTGATGTTTTGACAATAATACTACTACTGATATATTGCTAAACAATGACCTGTATACTTTTAAGAAGACAACTTGAGAATGATTAGCATATTCAGTTTCTTTAAATCAGTTATGCGATGAGACTCGCTACTACCTTATCAATTCATTTTGAAGTTTTTGCATAGCTATTACGTTTCTGTAAATCACTTTTGATGTCATTCTGTTACCCGCCCGCCAAAAGCGTTAGGACTTCCTGGTTTGGTTGCTATAAAAGCTCTGCAATAATGTTGACTCCTATTCTCAGTAACGTTACTGGCATAATGTATTGGGATAAACATCCACATTTCAATCATGCCATTTTCATCAATTTTAGAATTAAGTCACCCAAGTGCACAAAATGTTGGAGCATATGTTCCTACAAGGAGACAAGCTCACTTTTTGCGTCTCTGCTGACCTATCAGTGAACAGTGTAATTAAATATCAGTCGACTGCAGCGTAACATTTGTTTGAAAATGGTTATATGTCACAAATGAAAATATATCACATGGTAACACTTGAAAGCGGAGGGCATCGACGAGGCGAAGTGGAAACATTCCCTTTATTTTCGGTTACTTTGCCAATTCGTTAAAGTGATTTGATGCAATCATTGTTGACATTTATAATGCTACTGACATTACGTGATTATTATACTTTGGAATAAAGGTTATTGATCATTAAAATTGAATGTTATTATCAATCCAGTGTAGATGGTCTAAAAATCATTCTTTTAGTTTTAAAGTATACATAGCTTTTTCAAGCCCGTGCTCTGCTGCGGCAGCAAATCCGGGTATAATCCTCACCGACGGATAGCTGCACGTGCCACCTACGAAGTAGTTTATCCTTTGCTTTTACGACTGCGAGAACTATAAGGAAATGCGGCCGGCGGGACTCTGCCTCGCCTCTCGAATGCTTCAGAGCTTTCAGGAGACGCCTCTGCGGAGGAATCCAGTTGGTTTTGCATCCCTCGCAGATGCCTTTTCATTTACTCGGCCGTTTAATGGGTGGTTGACTATTCCAAACATCCACAATTATCGTGCGAATCTTGGTGAAGGAACATCTTACGGTCTTTTTCTCTTTGTGCATTGTGAGTTAATGTACTCACACAAGACCTTTCTGCTGTCGTGGCGCAAATAAAGATATTATTGCAGCTTCTAATTCCGCTAGCGTGGCGGAACACTCCCCATGTGTGCGCGCGTGAGAGAGAATCGAACTTAAATGAAAGGAGCATAAAACGACGACGAAAATAGAATGAAAAGAGGAACAGTTATTACCAGAGGAGTTGCTGATACGAAGGTCACGTGGTTGGATTTATTTTGTGCCAATTGTGTTTGTCCCCAGGGAAGGGAGGCTGGTCGTCAGTTATGCCGGGAATGAAGACACTCAAATGACACTCACGCTTTCTTGTTTTCCTTCAATCCCTTTCCTATTCTCGGCGTTTCTGACAACTGACCAAGAGTGGTGGCTGTTAGGACTGGCATTCCTTCCCGAGATTGGCCTCCTTTTTTGCAAATTAATCACTTGTACTTTATTTCGCTCAGTGAGAGCTTGATTGTTCGTGTTCAAGTTACTGGGGCCAGTATCTGCAAGTAATGATGTTTGTGGCTGTTTCGATGAGCCTGATACGAAAGTCCCAAGACAGGGAAATTTGAACCAAGTAAACGCATTTAAAGAAAATAGTTGCCGATAAGAGATACAACAGGGTTATTTATACTCATATACAAGCCAGTACACATGCATATATATATATATTATATTTATTATATATATATATATATATATATATATATATCTATATAATATATATATATATATATATATAAAGAGAGAGAGATAATATATATATATATATATATATATATATATATATATATATATATATATATATATATATATATATTTATATATATATATATATAATATATAGCATGTATATATAAATATTTAAATATATATATATGTATATATGTATATACTATATATTATATATGTTTAAACATATATGTGTGTGTGTGTGTGTGTGTGGTGTAGGGTACTGGCGACCCCACAATACACCTTTGCAAAGTGCATTCAGCCTAGTGAGCCAGAAGACTGGCGCCAACCCCAGCCCCCATATGGAGAAAGGCGTATGGAGCAAATATATAATTTATATATACATTGTAGATATACATACTATATAATTATATATATAGTATATATAATTATATATATATATATATATTACGTATATAATATATATATATATATATATATATATATATATATATATACATATAAGTATACGTATATATAATTTTACAAGCTACCAAGTAGTAACAGCTACTGCCTGTTGCAATAGATAGAATGGGTTCCTCCTCTAATACAATGTATTTGAATTCGACAGATATGCATATATATATATATATATATATATATATATATATATATATATATATATATATATATATATGGTATGCAATAAATTTATATCCTTATTGGGTTTGATAACGCGTTCAGCGATGCAAGTCTTAAAGCTAGCATTTGTGTAATGCAAGAAGACCTGAACATTATTATAACGGCTAATGCTTATTGGCTAAGAAAAGAGTCCAAACATAATTTAGTAAACTTGAAAAAGGTTGCCATGTTGGATGGAAAATGTAGGGGCAAGCACGTACTCCTGTGGCACGCCTGAACATAGCAATGCAAAGTAGACGTCAGTCATAGGTAAACAATATTGTTTAAGAACTGGGTACTACTAAAAAAAATCTTATGAAAAGTGAGTCGCATGACCTAAGGATGAGCATGAACTCAAAATTCCCAATTTCGGAACGCGATTCCTCGTGATCATTTATTCCAGTAGGCAATGAGGTGGATTGGCATGAAAGTATCTGGGAAAATTAACATCTTTGTTTAATGAAAATATGTCCTTCTCTGCAGAGTGAAATTGTCTGCGAAAGAATACTGGTAAAATCGTAGTATATGTTGGAATTGTAATTAAAAAGCCTTCCATTGGAGCTTCGGCTGCATCACATTTAGATTTGTAGTGATGACTCTGTCTTTTAAAATAAAACCATAAGTGAAAAATCACGATTACCGTCATTTGGAGTGACAGAGCTGTTCTGGCATGTGAATAACAGGTAAGAAATGCGCCAAAATATGAAACTCTCAGCCACGGCCCATGAAACTATCAGCCGCGGTGGTAAACTTTTACCCACGGCCCGGTGGTGGCCTGTGTTGTTGGCACCTATAGTGGTGCCAGACGCACAATCATGGCTGACTTTTACCTTAAGTAAAATACAAATCTCTGAGGCTGGAGGGTTGCAATTTAGTATGTTTGATGATTGGAGAGTCGATGATCAACATATAAATTTGCAACCTTCTAGACTCAGTAGTTTTTAAGATTGTGGGCGGAGACAGAAACAGTGTGGACCGACAAACAAACAAACAGGCATCTCAATAGTTTTCTTTTACAGAAAACAAAAATGTACTGCATTTTGGCTTTATAAATCAGGTTAGAAGTATTGATGATAATAATAATAATAGTAATATCCTTTATTTCAGCTCAGGGCCATATACATGGAATATACAAAATGAAGACAGTAACATACACATTCTAGATACATGAGAGAACATGATAAAAAAAATGAATAATCGGTACTTATCCACCAAATAGCTGAGGTAGCATAAAAGATAGTAATCATAATACTGATAATAACAGTAGTAATATTGGTGAGAGAAAAAAATGCATTGAGAGTTATAACAGTTAGTGCACAGATTATATAACTTAAATTTAATCTAGAGACCTTGGGTGGTTACAGTAGTCAGGTCCAGAGAGCTAAATACGAAAATTGAATGTAAAAAAAACTTTAACTTGATAGTATTCACAGTAATAATGAAAAAGTAAAATATCAGCAATAAATATAATAATAATGACAGAATCTGCAGATGACATCTTGCCAGTACAGAGATTAAGTCCTTTAGGGGACAAAGACCTTGTTTTCCCATCTTTCCCACAATTTACATCTTCTTGCTTCACTCCTTAGGATGCTTTGTATGAGCGAGTTGGCTGTAGGTACGTACATACATGTATAGATATACACACACTGTACATGTACACACACACACACACACACATATATATATATATATATATATATATATATATATATATATTTACATAGTGTATTTCTGTGAGGAAGGCTGCTGTTTATAATAAATTTGCATTAATCAGTAGTCCTTGCCTTAAAGTATGCAAAACAAAACCTAGCGCATCCCAGTAAATTAGCGCAAAGGTAATCTGCCCACATAATCGTACGTCATACCTTTAAAGTGGTAGGAAAAAAATAAAAAGTTTAGAAAAACAGACGATAAGTAGGGGGGGGGTTAGGTGTGGTGTGGGGGGGGGGGGGGAGAGGAAAGACCGAAAATAACAAGTCCCCGAGTATTCAAAATAAGACAGACTCACTTAGTTGCTCTCCCTCTCAGCATCTTGGTTTCAGCTAATTTCAAAGAGCCGAAGTTAAAACAAAAAGACAGATTCAATTAGAAAAGACGAGGTGGAGGAAAGAACGGCGGTCTTCACTCTACCTAGAAAGAAAATCTGGTCCCCTCTCCCATCTCCCCTCCCCACCGCCCCAATCTCCCCTCTTTTTCCTCCCCTCCGCCCCCACCCTAATTAGCTGCTGTGCCATTTGACGCCGGTCTGATTTTCCGCTTCATTAGAAGACAAGCGGCTCGTTGCTTCTTCTCACTGACATATTGGATTGTGAAAGTCACTCCAAGAATTCGCTTCTTTTTGTGGATGTGGGCTGGTGTTTGTTTTCCCCGATCCATCGTTCTATAAATCAACAGAGATGCAGCTATGGGGTCCAAAATTGAAAGGGAAAAGACGCTTGCAATTTTATGTTTCTACGGAATCACCACAGGTTGTTTTCATGCGTAAAAGACACAAAGATATGTTATTATCTAGGACTGTGGGTGGTAAACCTTATACCACAGACCCATCCAAAGGAATACTCTGAACACATGTGATATATTGATATACATTACTAACTTCAAGAGAAAAATGTACATTGTATTTGGAATTGCTTGTATTTTGGGGGGAACGCCTGTTATCTGAAGCCTTACAAACAATAATACACTTTTTAGCAAAGGTAGTTTATATGTGAAAACTCCAGGTTAAGTAGACTTGCCTCCGTCCAGCTCAGGCCGCCCTGTCACCATGGCCCACAGATAAATATGCAGTCTAAGTTTTTACATACATCATTATATATTTATATATATATATATTATATATATATATATATATATATAAATATATATATATATAATGTGTGTGTATATATAACATATATATATGTATATATACATATTTTATATATATATATATATATATATATTATATATATATTTTATATTATATATATATATATATATATAGATTATATATATATAATTATATATATATATATGTGTGTGTGTGTGTTTGTGGTGTGTGTGTATGTGTATATAATATATAGAGATAGATATATAATATATATACTAAATATATATTTATATATATATATTATATTATATAAATATATATATTTATATACTTAGATATATATATATATATATATATATAGACTATATATCATTATATAAATATATATATTATATATATTAATATATACATATATATTATATGTTGTGTAGTAAACAACTGTGTCGTGCTTCTGAAGTCATCAATATGGAGGCTCCACAAGTATTAGTCTCTTTTAGCTAGACGAAATATATTCGTATAAATAATTTACAAATCTTATATTTGTAAATATCGTTATGAAATATATTTCGATTATCTAAACAAGAATTTTACTGTGGCTTCATATAAATATATATATATATATATATATATATATATATATATATATATATATATATATATATATGTATATATAGATTATATATATATGAACATTTTTTTAGATCAATTGCTTTCCGTCGTTGCTTGTTCAGCGAGATTGATCCCAGGGCGATGAAGGCAATTGCATTCCATATCCTGTAAAATCTATTGTATTTTAGACTGAGCGTTGAATTATTCAACTGGTAGTTAGTCGATTGTGTTTGGTCACTGTCAGTTAGGAGAAGCGTAGAGGGATAACACCCTAATATATTAAAAACCCAAAGAAGATATAGAAAGTTAATTAAGTCACTGACACCAGAATATAGCCCTCCCCCAAAAAAAAACAACTGGCTAGGTTCGAATCCTGGTACTAATATAAAAAAGGGAATAGTGCAAACCGATATTGATTATTAGGGTTAGCTTTATATATTAATTATTAATTATTATATATATATATATATATAATATACATATGTATATATATACATATGCATATGTATATATATATAATATATATATATAATATATATATATATATATATATATCGTGTGTGTATACTTGAAAAAGAAATATATATATATATATATATATATATGCATGTGTGCATGTCTATAGTTGAAAACTGAAATTAAATTAAAACACGGTTTTTAACTTGCTTTAGTCTAATTCTTATGAATTAGCAACTAAAGTCACATTGAATTCGGTACTATTGAAAATGTCATTTTCAACTCATTTCAATAAAGCTGGTTGAGATGACCAAAACAAGTGTCAGTGTGGATATCTGAAAAGCCTCTGGTTGTTCTGTGATGTTTTGCATTTTTAGTTTTCTGTAAAAGAAAATATCGAGATGGTTTTTGTCTGTCTATCGGCACTTTTCCATAAAGCAAACCAAATTCCAGCCTCGAGCCTCAGTAGCTTATATTTCATTTAAGGTTAATGTTAGCCATGATCGTGCGTCTGGCACCTTTATTGGTGCCAACAACACATGCCACCACCGGGCCATGGCTGAGAGTATCATGGACGCCGGCTAAGAGTTTCATGGACCCTGGCTGATAGTTCATACAGCAATATACGATGTACAGAAAAGTCGATTGAGCCGATGCCATGAGTCAAGCTCAGCGTAAAATTAGTCCTGTTGAATCGGTAATCGAATAATTTGAGTCCAATAATTATCAATCATTTTAAGATCTTTACATTTAAAGTGGGAGTCTCCTTTCGACATCTCTAGAGTTGTTGTTTGTTTATGTTTGTTTGTTTCCTGTTGAAATAAGGAATATTATTATTATTATTATTATTATTATTATTATTATTATTATTATATTATTATTAATAATTATTATTATTCAGAGGTTCTTTGCATGAACTGCATTGCTTGAATTGCAGTGGTCGCAATTAGATCGCCGAAAATTACTTATGCTTAGTTATGAATGTTCTGTAAATACAATATAGGCAAAATATGTTTGTGTTTGTTATCGTGTGTGTGTGTGTGTGTGTGTGTGTTTGCTCATGTAAATGTAACATCTATGATATATAAAACATAGGGTTGTGAGTACTTTAAAAAATATAGGACAGTAGTAACTTTGATAAACATTATGTATATAATATATGTATATATAAAGTGGTGTGGAGATGCAGAATGCTTTAATTTATTCTCATTTTACTTTACATTTTCCTTAACTGCAATTTTACATATCACATATTGTACGAAAAATAATTTTCTTGTACAATGTTGTCTTATTTCTTTTTAATACCTTGTTTTGATGTTGTCTTCTGTTGTTCCTTTTTTTTTTTATTTAATATGAGCTCTCTTTCTCTCTATATTACTGTCCTCGTCGTCACTTCTTTCTCTTTCATCCTCTTGAGTCTATCCTTTGCGACTTTCCCTTATCCTTCTTCCTCTTCTCATTCAAGTTTCCTCTCCGTTGTGTGTTTTTCTCCCTTGACAACCTTCGAAGAGGAGGTAGGTGGGTGGGTGGAGGGGTGGGAGGGTAGGAGGAGGAGCCCCCTCCGTGTATACCTGTCTCAGTGGCTGGCCGCTGTAGCCACCAGCGCCTGTGTTGGCCGCACCGCATACTTGAGGTGGAGTTTTCTCTCTGCACCTGATGTTTTTATACGAAATACCTCCGAATTTTCGCTTTTCTCCCCTCCCCTACGATCCTTCCTCCCCTTCCTTCCCCTTTCGGAGGGGAGGGGGACGGGAAGAGGGCTGGGTACGGACGAAATGCTCCGAAATGCATCGGAAGGAAGGCAGTGGGGGTTTTCTTACGTGAGAGCTAGACGGACCCCAGGCAATAGCCTTTCACATTATGTTTGTATGAATACATGTAAGCATAAAGAGAGAGAGAGAGAGAGAGAGAGAGAGAGAGAGAGAGAGAGAGATGCAAGGCATATACAGAATAATAGAGATGAAACTGCGCAACCCAGATCTATTCCCTACTTCTTCTTTTTCTTCTTCTCCTTCTTCTTCTTCTTCTTCTTCTTCTTCAAGAGAGAGAGAGAGAGAGAGAGAGAGAGAGAGAGAGAGAGAGAGAGACTGATAGCACGATAAATGGTCTCAAAATGTTCAGGTGTGTTACGTTCTGTGCAACATCACAAGACGTACATAGTCCTCGCCTCGCCACTAAGTCTTTTGTCCGGCCGTTCTGCTATCAGGGAATCGTGGTGTTATGTTCCTTAACGCTCTCTTTTGTTTTTGAAGTCTCTCTCTCTCTCTCTCTCTCTCTCTCTCTCTCTCTCTCTCTCTCTCTAAGCACGTATAGGAAGTATGCATAGCGATTAACACCAATTGATTTAGTAATTATGTACGTTTGCAATTTTGTATTTTGCACAAACAGGTTAACAAAAAGAACTAACTATATGTATATATGTCATTTTATGTATAGGAATTTATTTTCGCTTTCAAGTTTCATGATAGAATTAATAGGTATAAAAGTTGGGAAAGAAAAGACCCAGCGCTCTTCAGATGTATTTGCCGAATTTTCATTTATGAATACAGAACTGTCTTCCACATGCAGAGCTACGTAAGTGCAGTGAGTGTGATGCAAAAAGATTAATGAGAACAGTGCATCCTACGCCGTAAGCTAATGGTGCTTTTAGTTTTCTGTAAAAAGAAAACCTCTGCCCTCAGATCTTAAAAACTACTGAGGCTAGAAGGCTGCAGATTGATATGTTGATCATCCAACCTCCAGTCATCAAATATACCAAATTGCAGTCCTCTAGTCTCAGTAACTTTTATTTTATTCAAGGTTAAAGTTAACCATGATCGTGCGTGGTAGGGGTGTAAGAATACTGCCGCCGTAGGTCGTGCGTGTCGTAAAAGGCGACTAAAAGGACAGCTGCTGACTTGCAGTCGTTCTTTTTTAGTAAAAGGCTATGCCCACCGCCACTAACTCTGGTTAATGACAGCAAGGGCATGCGGTCGTAAAAACCCCATTTGCAAAATAATAAGCCATGTCTGATGTTGTAAGGAAAGGCCCATCAGGCAACCGACCCCTTAGTGTAGGGATAACGGTGGGAAAGAAGCTATCACGTTGTAAGGAACATCATCTCAAAATGTTATTTGGCACACTAGCCTTATAGAATTTGCGACCTTGGAGAACAAACCTTGAAAAGCCAGGTTTAGGCCTATAGACCCGAAGGTTAACGACAGAATCCATGGTGTTTTATCAGGAGAGAATAAACTGTAAGATTTTGTGTGTGAGTGAAAGAGAAGAGAATAATCGAGCAGAAGTTAAAACAATAAAAACATAAGTAATTAACTGGTAACAATGTGGCATATCACTGGGTGGTTTTGGAATAGAAGCATTAAGGAGACAAACATTTTGAAGTGTATGAAAAGGGTTACAGAAAACGTCTCCTTTTGTGCCATCCAAACGTATAAATTTTATTTTCAACGGAGTAAAGATGGTCGTAGAATGTTACTACCGTTCTACACAAACTGCACATCTGTGGAGTCAAACAGTAGTGGCTCTCCATTTGTACAATAAATCCCCATCCTATTCTTCTACCAAAATATTCCCTCAAACTCTAAAAATGTTTGCTTTCTGCGTTTCCTAGCTCTAAGTGCATATTATTAAACTAAATGTTTATTTAAGTTACGATAAGACGAAGGCCTGACGTAACTTGAAGAGAGAATTCTTTTGACACCATTAATCGTTTTTATTACCTCCATCGAGGGGGTTATGGTTTTGTTTTGTTTGTTTGTTTGTTAGCAGGATGACGCAGTATGGTTTGGGTGGATTTGCGAGAAAGTTTCAGCTTAGGTAGACCTTGTGATTGGGCAGTAATGATTAAATATTGCTATAAATGTGGATAAGGGACCTTTTGTGATTGTAGTGAAAGGAGAGGTGGTTGATCAGCTCTGGGAGAGGTTTCTGGGCTCCGAATGCTTTTGTTTTACATTTTGAACTCCTTTGCTACAAAGAAATTTATTGCAAAATAACCCTGTCTCATAAATGGTGCTAAAGAACTGAGTTGGTTGACGGTAGGTATGCGAAAAAAATTCCAGAATGTTAGAATTTGCTAATTAACAACTTAGATATATTTAGAATATAATAAAGTACCCAGTCTACTACTACCGCTACTACTAATACTGCTACTATTGCCGCTACTGCTGATGCTGTTTATAATAATAATAATAAGAGAATGTTTAGTGTAAGAGAATAATACGCAGTAAATATGAAGAGACATGGTATAAATTGGCAGAATAAGAATGCAGTCTTCCGTTACTCCCATCAGCATTATCATGCACCGGATTAACTTCGTTTTACTTTGTTTTCATAGGTCATTTGTCAGCTTCGCTGGCTAGTTTTCTTTTTTCGGTTTTGATGGACGTCATTAGATGTTTATAAATAAGATATTGAATTCTTATAAAGAAATGATGCTCTGTGTAAATGTGGTGTATTTGGCATAAAATACACAGAGGCACGTACCAAAACCCAGCGCATGTGTGAATTATATATCCAATTGTAAATGTATAATATTATATATTATATATATATATATATTTAATATATAATTAATATATATATATTATATTATATATGTAATACACAACACACAATGTGTGGATGTGTTGTATTTGCATTATAGGGATTTTTGTTGCGTCTTAATAGCGAACGTTTTCAACAGGAATTACCAATTAGGCGAAAATAAGGGAAATCTATCGTTCCTCATATTTAAACTCTGTATTTATCCAGTCTTCAGCTTCCATTAAGAAAAAATTCTGATAATTTTATCACTCGGCGTTGCTTGTCTGATTTTGTGTGCTATGTTGTGTTGTGTGTGTGTGTGTGTGTGTGTAAGAGAAGAGAGAGAAGAGAGAGAGAGAGAGAGAGAGAGGAGAGAGAGAGAGAGAGAGAAACCATTACAGAAAAATATTCTTTCATAAGGAAACAAATTGCTGTGCCAGTTATTAATATTCATAAACTTCTAATTGGCGTGTCTTTTTGAGCTAGCCTAACTTCATCCAAGCAGGAACGACCATATAAACTGATCTGTTGACCATCAACTTTGAAAACTTACTCTGTCATTGAAGTCGAGTGAAGTAAATTAGTTCTGTCGATAACACTTTTTAGTTTTTTTTTTTTTCCTTTTTTTTTTTTTTTTGCTGTGGTACACTGAATGGATTTTGGCTTTTCTTTTTGCAAGTCTTGTTTTGATCCCGGCGAGTAACCTAAACGTTTTTTTATTACCTTCCATCGTTTTTATTACCTCCATCGAGGGGGTTATGGGTTTTTGTTTTGTTTGTTTTTTTGAGTTAGCAAGATGACGCAGGTATGGTTTGGGTGGATTTTGCGAGAAAGTTTCAGCTTTAGGTAGAACCTTGGTTGATTGGGGCAGTAATGATTAAATTATTGCTATAAATGTGGAATAAGGGACCTTTTTGTTGGATTGTAGTGAAAGCGGAGAGGTTTGGTTGCATCAGCTCTGGGAGAGGTTTCTGGGCTCCGAAATGCTTTTGTTTTAACGTTTTGAAAACTCCTTTGCTACAAAGAAAAAAATTTTAATTGGCCAAAATAAACCCTGTCTCATAAATTGGTGCTAAAAGAACTTGAGTTTGGTTTGAACGGTAGGTATGCGAAAAAAATTCCCAGAAATGTTAGAAATCTTTGCTAAATTAAAACAACTTACGTATATATTTAGAATATAATTAAAAGTACCCAGCTTCTACTACTACCGACTACTACTAATACTGCTACTATTGCCGCTACTGCTGATGCTGTTTAATTTAATAATAATAAATAATAAGAGAATGTTTAGTGTAAGAGAAATAAATAGCAGTAAATATGATAAGAGGACCAATGGTATAAATTGGGGCAGAATAAGCAATGCAGTCTTCCGTTACTATACCCATCAGCCATTATTCAACAGCACCGGAATTAACTTTCGTTTTACCTTTGTTTTTCATAGGTCATTTGTCAGCTTCGCTGGCTAGTTTTCTTTTTTCGGTTTTGATGGACGTCATTAGATGTTTTATAAAATAAGAATTATTGTAATTTCTTATAAAAGAAATTGCATGCTCTGTGGTTAAATGTGGTTGTATTTTGGCCAATAAAATACAACAGAGCGGCCACGTACAAACAAACCGCATGTGTGATTATATATAATTTGTGATGTATAAATAATATACATATATATATATATATATTATATATATAATTTATATATATAATAATATATGTATACACCACACACAAATGTGTGAGTGTGTGTAATTTGCATTTAGGGAGGGATTTTTTGTTTGCGTCTTAATAGCGAACGTTTTCAAGCAGGAATTACCAATTAGGCGGAAAATCAAGGGAAAATCTTATTCGTTCCTCATAAATTTAAATCTCTGTATTTATCCAGTCTTCAGCTTCCATTAAGGAAAAAATTCTGAATTTTATTCACATGCGGTTGCTTGCGTCGTGATTTTTGTGTGTATGTGTGTGTGTGTGTGTTGTGTGTGTTGTAAGCAGAGAGAGAGAGAGAGAGAGAGAGAGAGAGAGAGAGAGGAGAAGAGAGAGAGAGAGAGAAACATTACAGAAAAATATTCTTTCATAAGGAAACAATTCTGTGCAGTTATATATTCATAAACTATGGCTGTCTTTGAGTAGCCTAACTTCATAAGCAGACGACCATATACTGATCTGTTGACTCAACTTTGAAACTTACTCTGTCATTGAAGTCGATGAAGTAAATTAGTTCTGTCGATACACTTTTAGTTTTTTTTTTATTTTTTTTTTTTTTCTTATTTTTTTTTTTTTTTTGGCTTGGGTGGTACACTGGCATGGCTGATTTTGGGCTTTTCCTTTTGCCAGTCTATTCTTTTTGATCCACCCCGAGTAACCTAAACGTTATATACATTGGTAGAAACATCTAGTTTATATATGTGCACCCTGTGATGTTCTAAATTTTAATGAGATCTTTCTACACAACACTCACTTCATGTAAAGTTCCTCTCTCTCTCTCTCTCTCTCTCTCTCTCTCTCTCTCTTCCTTCTCTCTCTCTGAATCTTTACATAAAGCAAGAGCATGCAGGAGGTGCCCTGATTTCTAGGCTAGTGAACCAGAGATTCGAGAGGTCAGCGTCTGGGTCAATCTTCCCTTGGCGACAGGGCTGGTATTTCTACCCGAGGCATTCTCTCTCTCTCTCTCCTCTCTCTCTCTCTCTCTCTCTCTCTCTCTCTCTCCAGAATTCTCCCCGAATGTAAGCAAAGAGGAACCTGGATTAGAGCTCCCTCAATCAAACCAGATTCTTCGCATTGCGAAAATGACTTGGGCGGTAGGGAAATTCGCGGCCGCTCGTATACACACTGCACCTGTCGTCATTGGCTTTGCAAGGATCGCCGTTGAGCGGTGTTCGTTTTGGAAGGAAGTTGAGGCATATTCTGGTGTGTTTATGTTTGTGTATGTAGCCCTTCTCCTCCGCTCGATTTTCACTTTCATCTACTGTGTCGTGGGTTGAAATGTTCATGTCATATAATGAAGCTCTTTTTCTCTTCTGTCTTCTCCTCTATTTTGATCAAAGTACTACCTTTCCTTTTTGTTTTTCTGTACAATTACAATTTGCTAGTTACCTAATAAATCTCTATTGTACAAAATTAAATGGCTTATGTTTTTGCTGGCTTTGTTCTGTGAAAATGACAAATAAGGCTAATCGTTTTATCACTTTTATGTGTAAACTGACCACGCATATGTCAAATCATTTACATTAGAAAATGAGGACATTTTAGAATGGATAGTGAGACGTTTCCATTTGGAGATGATATTTGTACACTTTTTGATTAAGAAATTCATAAACGGGCGAAAGGTCTAACTCTCAATGTACTGATCCTTGTTTTAGGAGATGATTGAGGCGATTATGATATTGAGAACTAGAAGTTGTAATAATTAATACCTAAAAAAAGTTTGCCTTGGTCAAGAATTTCGCCATGATTGCTGGGCTCCACTTTTGGAGTGACCAGCTTTTCGTGAGTTGTTTATTGGACTTGAAAAGTACTGAACAGTATTCAGATTGAAAGTACTACGGAGTCGTGATGTAAATAAAAGAAGATTCTTTGTGATTGACGAGTTTATTTCTTTAAATTCAAGAATATGTGCAAGTCTCTAAACATTGCAATGAAGAACCCCCGGGTTTCAGGGTTTCACACAGATCAAAGCATTACAGAAGTCTCTCTCTCTCTCTCTCTCTCTCTCTCTCTCTCTCTCTCTCTCTCTCACTGGTATATATATATATATATATATATATATATATATATATATATATATATATATATATATATTTATATATATGTATATATATATATATATATATATATATATATATATATATATATATATATATATATATATATACAAAGAAAAATTTTGCCCCAAACGCATGATATATATCATATCATGCATTTGGGGTAAAGTTTCTCTGGTATGCATAATTTGTTGAATTTCGATGTTGTTTTTTTTTTATTGTCAAACTGATAAGAAGTTGATCAACAATTAAAAAGCCACAGAATTCAATGAAGCTCTTTCTCTCTCTCTCTCTCTCTCTCTCTCTCTCTCTCGCTCTCTCTCTCTCTCCTCTCTTCTCTCTCCTGCTCTCTCTCTCTCCTCTATCTCTATCTCCCGATATATATATATATATATATATATATATATATATAGATATGATATATACATATATAATATATAGTATCCGTTTCACGTCGAAAAGTGTGAAACTTTTAGAAATGGGGAAAGATAACCTCTATACATACAAAGGTGTATAAGAATACCTGATATCACTTAATGTTGATTGTAATATCTCTCTGACTTGCGAGTATCGGTCTTGAACTCCATATCCGTAGTTAATCCATTCTTGTAAGATGACGTCATCCAAATCCCTTCACACCTGCATACTGCAGTATCACTAGAAGAGAGTGCGTATGGCCTTTCTAGTTTGAGACCGGAATCCTAGGTTTCCTCATCCTCTGTGTGGGGGGGGGGGGGGGGCGACGCGGGTGGTTAAGAGCGTTTATATATTTGCAGTAGATAATGGTGCTTCTGCCACTTTTAGACACCGACTCTCCAAACACATGTCAGAGACTCTAGAGGAACTCATTATCTCTAAACCGAATGAATCCCTCCTAGACTAGTTTTACATTTACCGGGAATAACTCAGTATATAGGAGTCTGGGCGGAAGGAAAAGGTATGTTACATTCAAAAGTCTCATCTTCAGTCCTTGGTTTTACTGGTATGGTCAGTATCAAACGTCGCTTTATCGTGTGTGAGTTTCCCGGAAGTATCAAATGTAACATTGGCCAAATTAAATTGTGGTTACTTTGAGTGGACGAAATAACCCTTAAACCCTGTAGGGGGATAGTGCCGTGAGTGAACCTCATGCGGTGCACTGTAGGCATTACTTAAGGTTCTTTGCAGAATGCCTTCGCACCATAGCTGCAACACATTTCGTGCATTTTATTGTATGTATCTCCTTTCATATTCTCTTTCTTCCATCTTACTTTCCACCATCTCCTATCAATTGATTCAAAGTGCAGCGGCGATGTTTTCCTCCTGTTGGACCTTTCACATCTTTTGCTGTCAATTTCCTTGCCGGCGCTGAATGACCTAATAGATCTCAGCTCTTGGTCTTTGGTCTAAATTCTATACCCAATTCAATAACTCTTAAGAGCCAGAGAGATGCGAAGAACCTTCTGAAACTCTTTAGCCATGACTCTAGAATCGAGCGGGCTGACCTTGCTCCGAATCTGATGACAGAAACGAGCAGTTCTGCGTGCACTGTTTCGGTAATGGGTACTTCAGATTTCATTTTCATCGTCCCATGGACGCATTTGCACGTGCGAGTGGGTTTATATGCGAATGTATTTACATTAAAAAAGCGTTTTCATATTGTAAACACATACTTGTATGTGTGGGTCTCTGTTCCATAAATTGTGGTTTGCAGCCGGTGCCTTACCGTATGTTTGCCGTCATTCAAGTCTAAAAATATGGTCTCTCCTTTTAACTTGTATCTCTGCTAATGACTTTTCTTTCTAAGATGTCATACGTTGTGCTGTCTGCAGCGTTTGTTCTTTGTATTTCCGTGTGTCTCGCTAAAGTCTAAATTAATTCTCTGCAATTGCAAATCTTGTTTTATTCACCAACGCTTCCCAAGTAGATATTTCAAGAAAGATAAAGTTTGGGAGATGGGCTTTGCAGGGGGAAAATTGAAGCAAATACGACTTTTATAGACAAAATCCAATTAAAAAAAATCGTGAAGAGCACAGAAATTTAATAGATAAACATATATTCTTCATTATCCGTTTCCACGTGCAAACTGTGTAACACATTTTCTTGAACTTTTCAACCTATTCTTTCATTTACGTCGGTCCGCTTCTTGATTTCGTGGCTGCGGACGTCTTTCTTCTTCCCGATAAAAATTTCTTGCGCTTCTTTTGAAACCTCCTTCCGAAACTTTTCATCCTCATTCTCCCTCGCAGGTGTCCTTTATCTCTCTTTTGTATCTGTGACGGGGCGCATTTCTCCTGTAGCAAATACTGCGTAGATCATTTCCTCCGTGGTTTTCTTTCGAAATTCATTCTTGCTCGCTAAAGTAACACTATATCCGATTTTCTTTCTTCTCAGAATAACACTTTACCCTCAATGAAATACGAATTTCCCTTTCAACGTTAATTCAAACTCCTGTTCGTGTTTCAGAAGCTGAGCCGGATCATTTCTGTGCAGAATGTCCTCTAATCTTTATAAGTTATGCAAAATAGATCATAGTTACGTAAGTCTGCTTTGTAAATTAATTGAGGCTAATATTATTTTTTACCTAACACTTTGATAATATTTGTTTGTTGTGTTTTGAAGACAGTAGCACCAACTGTTATTGTTTCTTTCTTAAACCTTATATTGTTTCCTCACTTTTTCTTGGCAATTCAAATTACTGCAGTGTCTTTGTAAGACCGTGAAATATATCGTTATAATATTTCACTCTATAATTTCTGTTGTTTCTAAGTATCTCGGAGGTATCGTCCTGTTTTTCTGTAAGATTCCTCCGACTTTTGCCTTTTTTAGTTTTCTGTAAAAAAAAAAAACTACTCTGCCGGCTTTGTCTATCCGTCCGCCCTCAGATCTTAAAAACTACTGAGGCTAGAGTGCTGCAAATTGGTATGTTGATCATCCTCCCTCCAATTATCAAACATTCCCTAATTACAGCTCTGTAACCTCTGTAGTTTTTTTTTATTTTTATTTAAGGATAAAGTTGGCCATAATCATACTTTTAGCAAGCAGCATTATAGGTAGCAACAACAGAGGCCACCGCCGGACCGTGGTTGAGTTGCTGGGCAGCAGCTAAGAGTTTCATGGGCCGTGGCTGAGGCCACCACCTGGCAGAAAACTTTATTCTTCGGCGCATTTTTTACTTGTTTTTCTAAACGCATTACTCTTCATTTTGGAAAGTATTTCAAACTCTTGTTTTCAGTCTGGGATGATCAGTAAACTTTCCGTCTGTCTTTATTCAGGAGACTCAAATGTCTGTAATATATTTTGCTTTCTGTGGTAATTAAGACCTAATCTATTTCTCAAATGCAAATAGTGTGAAAGTCATTTGGTTTTCCACTTGTTTTACTTGTAATTTGTATTTGTTTTATTTCTTTGAATTTTAGCAGCACTTAGTTTTTATAATTTCATGAAGAAGTTTATTCATAATCTGAGATTCATTAAGCATATGGTTTAATTACAATATATTTCCCAGTTTGTTAAGTCTCCTTCCAAAAGTTTGACGTTTCATGTGAAAGATCAAGTATTTGCTTGCAAAGTAGTTTTGTTTTAAATACGGAGTAAGGATCTCTCTCTCTCTCTCTCTCTCTCTCTCTCTCTCTCTCTCTCTCTCTCTCTCTCTCTCTCCATATTTTTTTAAGAGAGTATTACTTCAGACTTTCTTTCAAAATAAAAATGATTGATTTTTTTTTCCCGATCGTTGACTTTGCGGTCCGCCTGTTTGTTCTGTTTCACGACGTATCAAGAGTTTTCACCAACTGTAAAGAGTAATTTGCAAAGCACACATAGTTGATTCCAAATTACTCTGTAGGTCTGACCTGTCATGCTAGAAAAATCTTCAGGGCTTGAAAATACCCAAGGAGCACGGATTGCAATTTTACTAATCACATTGAAGAACACTATGGACAGTTGTTTATGACCACCTGCTATAGTAGATCGCTATTATTCTAGAAAAAACATTAACCTGGTTTCGAAAAAGAATAGAAGAAAGGTACATACCAAGAAAACAGACAATGAAAAGATCAGATTTTTATCTTTCCACGTTCTCTCTAATTTGCAGTGAATTTACATCAGCTCACTCCTTGGCGCTTCTCAGATAATCTTGACCGACTCAAACTCTAATTAGCCCTGAGTGCCTGTGAATAACAGAGGCGAGGCTTTGCATTGTAAACTAGAAAGATGGGACCTGATTGCTGAAATACCGGAAGATGTCGCGCGCACTTGAAAAGTGCAGGGACAGATATTGGAGTTGGGAGTGTTGGCCCCAGGTTGGGGAGAAACGTTTGGGCGAAGGGTGTAAGGCGGTCAGTCTTCTTAAGGTGAGTGAGTTTACACTAGGCTTCACCCCACGCTGCATGCGTAAGACTCATCACCAACTCCTCCCAAATTCTTGTTAGCCCCACCTACTGGAGTGCTCATTAGGGTGAGTTAGTGGTGTGGCGTGACTTTTGATGAGCAGTCCAGTAGGCGGGGCTAACAAGAATTTGGGAGGAATCGGTGATGAGTCTTACTCATGCAGCGTGGAGTTAAGCCTAGTGTAAACTCACCTTTAGGAAGGATGTCAGAGGAAGGCATTTTTAAGGAAGGGGATGTGACGCTTTTGGGTCGAAAGATATTGGGGCAAGAAGTGATTGAGTTAGGGTCGTGGGTTGGTTCAGTGTTGTGCACTGAATTTTCAGCCAAGGTAAGTTTGGCAAGGAATGTTGGTGTAAAGGATATCAGGACAAGAAGTATTTCAGCTGGAAGTTTTAGTTCATGAGAGATTTCGCTATAAGAATTATTGTGTAGCATATTGAGGCATAAATTGCTGACGCAAAGTGTACGTAGGTGTCAAGTTATAAGAGGAGGAGAAATGTTGTGGCAAGAAATGATAGATCCTAAGTACAAGAGTAAGGAATTTTGGGGAGGAAACATTTGCCCAAGGGACGTTGGACTAAAGAACATTTGAGTGCTGGGTGCTGTTATTATTAGTATTTCTGTGCCTCGTTGGACGAGCCGATTACGTGCTCGACCACCGATCTCAGGGTTTGGGTTCGATTCCCCGCTCTGCCAACGCGAAATCAGCGGAATTTATTTTCTGGTGATAGAAATTCATTTCTCGATGCGGTTCGGATCCCATATTAATAGCTGTAGGTCCCACTGCTAAGTAACCAATTGATTCCTAGCCACGTCAAAATATCTAATCCTTCGGGCCAGCCCTAGGAGAGCTCTCAACCAGCTCAGTGGTCTGGTAAAACTATTGTATACATAACGTCTAGTATGGAATATAGGGGCAACATTCGATCTGACAGTGTATTGGACTGAGGGTTATAGGAGTCTAGGGTGTGTGGTCTGTCTGTCTGATTGAAGGACTCTAAGATACAGTAAGAGGTGTATGAGCGAGACGGTCGAGCAAGGAAGGAGAATAGTGAGGAAGTACGTTAGGAAAAATATTACTCGTGTGTTAAGTTTTGGAAATAGAAGTAGAGTGAAAGGGGTAATGTAGAGATGACTGATATAGATACAACATTGGGACAAGACAAGTTAGGTATAGGAATGTTTCGACAAGTGGCGTTGGTGTGCAAATGATCTCGAGATAAGTGTTAGGGCTGAGAATGTTGGCACAAGATGCGGTGGGGTAAGGGATATGCAGCGAAGGATAAGGAGCTTTGGGTCAACAGGTATTTGGGTGAAGAGTATTGACCAAAAGAATTCGGGATGAAAAGTCTGCAGGAAAGATGTAAGGAGAGATATTTTAGAGGAATGAAGAGAATGATGTTACCGTAAGCGTTATCAGGATGCGAGAACCTTGTTCAAGAAATGCAAGGTTCATGAAACGTCCTCTAGAGGCCAAGGGATTTTCATGCAAGAAAGTAATGTCTAGGTGAGGGATTTGAGGTCTTAGGTTTCTGAAACTTCCAATGCACTGGCCTTGACTTTAAACATTTTAATTTTTTTATTTATAAAAATACGTAGAAATAGCTGATAAAAAACGGAGAACGATCTTTAGTTTGACAATTTTCAAGTAAACAAATTGAAAGTAAGTTTTTGTAGAATTATTGTCTCTGCGGTTGGCAACGCGAATGACAACAGAAACAAAGTTACAAGTGAAATCAATGGAACATTCATTGCTACGCGTGTAGCCTACTTGGTTGGAGGAAAAGTGCATTAAGCTGTGAGTTAAGCGACGTGGTGAATCCGCATGACCAGGACTGACTTCATACAAAAGTTATCATTGGACAATTAATACGATGCTTTAAGGTTTATTCATTAATGAAGGTTCTCAAAACATGCTACTGAAGGGAATTAAATGCACATTGAAAACGACGTAAAAAGTGACTGAGGACATGATAATTGATACAAATGGAAATTGACAATGCAAGATAATAAATGTGGAGAGAGAGAGAGAGAGGAGGAGAGAGAGAGGAGAGAGAGAGAGAGAGAGAGAGAGACCCAACCAACCAGCTGATAGTACTAAATTGTTGTGGACGCTCACTTCTTCTGCCATTAAATTGGCCAAGTGCGATTTTGGGATAAATTCCTTGAACAGGTTGTACTCAGGTGTTCTGTGCTTGAGATAGCACCATGCTGTCTTACTGACATGCTCTCTCTCTCTCTCTCTCTCTCTCTCTCTCTCTCTCTCTCTCTCTCTCTCTCTATAAGCGGGTGCATATATATATATATATATATATATATATATATATATATATATATATATATATATATATATATATAATGGTTTTGTATACAAGAAGTGTGTGTATTTCTATACATCATACTAAATTATAACAGTACTGTATCCGTGTCATGGAAAATGATGATAAAGTTTTAATTATTCTGTAGTTGGGTCGTAATGTTTCAAGGATATTGTATGCATTAATTTTGATCGATAAATATATATATGAAAAGTAGGTGGAGGCGGAAATTATCATTTGTTTGCTCCTGTGCTATATATGAAAACAATTACCGATATACTAACGAAACTAATTCCCATTACATATGTGTATAAGGTATTTACAGACTTCATTTCAATTAAGAAGTCTTAGAGACTTCCAAGGCCCTTCTTCAGATTTCAGCTCTTGCCTTGGGCCTGTACTAATGGTCGTTAATTACAAAGGTCTTAAGAAAACTAGTAACGTATATACAATTTCGCGTATTTTGTATACTGATGGGTTAGAGATGTGTATTTCTGGTGACAGAAGTTCACTCTCGACGTGGTTCGGAAGTCACGTAAAGCCGTTGGTCCCGTTGCTAAATAACCGCTGGTTCCATGCAACGTAAAAACACCATACAAAAAAAAAGAAGTATACATGTCAAGTATATATACTGTATACGTACTCAAACTTAGTAATATAATTAAACGAGGAAAGCTGTGTAGTGAGCCCAAGAGAATTTAGGGTGAAAAGTAGCAATATTTAATTTAATTTGCCTTTTTTCCATGTCTTAATTTTCGTCACGGAATGATATTCTCTCTTCAGAATTACAGTTGTCACGGATTTCATCTTCACTTTTCACTGATTTCCTCTTCCTCTTCTTCTGTCACACTTGACTTTATCATATGACTGCATATCATATAGACTGGCAGAACAGAATTTGACTAAACTGAGAAAATATGTCCACCCTGACGGTATGAAAGTTCCGCCGACTTGCAGCTTTCACTGCCTGGAAATGAAGAAAGTTATATGAAATACTTTTATTGATTGTATCCCTAATTAATTTCAGCGGACAATCGCCTACGCCAGACTTCCTTTCATCTCTCCTCAATTAGGGGTAAGATTCGTATGTCTATTCTGCCTTACAGAAATACTTTTGGAGAAGTCCATACATTTTGCATAGATGCTCATGTTTCATCTTTGACCTCTTGTTACTCTTTCAAAATGCTTTGCTGCAAAATGAGAGGATCCCGCTCATTCTTCATGCTTGCTTGAGAGCACAGGGGACATTTACAGTACGAAAGATTTATAATAAGGCAACGTGGGTGAGTTTTTCCACAGTAATGAAGACTTAGTTCGTGCAAATTTAGAGAATGAGGTCATCACAGATATTTAGAGGAAAAATGTTCATAATCTTTCACCTACATATTGTGTAGCTCTTGTTAGCCTCCTCGGAGATATATGTGAGGGAAATTGCAAGCCTACAAATACATTTTTTCCAATTTGTTTGATTTTCACATTTTTATAACAGAATTTTAGAAACCAGAGCGTAACCGTCCACTGAAAGCCTTCAATCGTACTTTTTTCAGCATGACAGTAACTTTTGCTTGAAGGTTTTCTTTTCATCTTGCCAAGACAGTAAAAAAAAACGGAAAACACACACACACACACACACACACACACACACACACACCAAGAGAATGATGGGACACATGAGTACCACACAATATAGGCCCTCACTAGCTTTTCGAGATTTTGAAATTACAAGCCTGGCTGTTTTTTGTGCTATTAAGTCCACGACGCTAACCATTGTGATTTTTTCCCGCTTATTCTTCGATATAACAGATGATTCATAACGGTATTTTGTTCATTTTCAAATAAAGTTTTCAGTTTTCAGTACAGTTACAAAATCATACTGGTGAATGTTGACTTTGTTGGACCGAAGTGATGGGTAGTTTTCATTTTTTTTTAAATAGTCATATAGTTCAATTGATTAACTAACTCCCGAGTAATGATGTATGGCATTAAGTAAACAAAAGTTCATCGGGTCTTGCTAAAGTTAGTTGCTCTCTTTTAACCCTCTTCAAAAGTAAATCTTGTTTTCTTCTATATATATGGCAAATTAACACAGATATCACCTAAATAGAATCTGTGTATTTGTAATAAAATGCTTGACAATTTTTAATTTACAAACAGGTTTCACTTTGAACATTTTCTTGTTTCTTAAGAAGAAAGTTCGGAGATATTCATAAACGACTTATGAAGGGAAGCCTCTAATTCTGGTTTATCTCTCTCATAATATTAACTTGACGTAATTAAGGAGTCATTGAAAAACTCCCCAAAAATATTCATTGTGAGATCTGACGAACAACAGCAAATCGCACGACATTTCTCGACCAGCAAGTGCTCTCCTCAAACAGATAGGTTGTTTAGTTTCAGAAACTCTAGCATTGTAAATACAGCGTTGTTTGCCTTTCATTACTGTCGCTTCCGTGAGAACACTATCATAAATACCTGTGAGACAGCACATAACAGGAATTCGTCTTCTTCGTCATTTCCCTCTCTCGATGTATTTCTTACGTATCCAGAAAAGTTGATTTCTCATTAGCAGCCATTCTTCTTTATTTTCTCAATTTTGTCATTATGGTTTTACATGTTCTTACCACTCTTCTTTTCCCCCTCCCGTTTTATTCTTTTTCTAATTTTCTTCTGATCATGTTTTTTCTCCATCCTTGAATTGCAGGTTCATTTTATCCGTTCGATGTTCTTCTCCGTTACGCAAATCGGGAAACTATGCCTTGTGTTCACAGTCCGCCGCAACTCGATTTATCCTCCCCGTTGTTTTAGATTTCCTCCCCTATTCCCTTCAGGTGTTATCGCGGACAAGATCCCTTTGTTTATTTAGTACGAACTGGGTTGCAGGTGACCGGTCCGGTGGTGCCATCCATTGGCCTTGACATCGAGGACGGAGGGTCTCTGCTTACGTAGGGGGACCCCCTAGCATTTTCGCAACAGACATTTTCTCAGATGTTTTAGGGCTTACAATGGACCGAGGGACGCCTGTACCCATTTTCCCCTAGCCATTGTCAGACGGAATTTTGTTCTTTTTTGTTTTCCTTTTTAAACATTGTGGCTTGAATTCATGTGCGTTAAATCTAACGATGTTTAGCTAACGATTATTTGTTTTGTTGTTTCGTTTACGGCTTTGTCGACAGCTGCTGCAGAGGATTTTATGCCAAGGGCGTTCTTCGGGTAATGAGGGGATCTTTTGCGTTTTGTTTGTTGACTTGGGCGGTCGCGTAGAATCCTGAACTAAGTCCATAATTTACGAGGATATTGAACGAGACGCGTCTCAGCCGAGAACTGAACTCCAGACTGTAAAAGGGACTAGTGTCAGAATAGGTGTCAGCGACACAAATCTTGTACCCACCGAATGAAAGTTGGAGTCCTTGGAAACGAAATTCTATAGATACGTGTATTTTTCTGTCTTTTATAGTATTTTCATTAACTGGAATTTTGTGTGATCGAAACTGAATCGGTTAGATTATAAAATCGTTTGGCGTTATTACAAAATTATAGGCCATTTTGGATGATCCTTAATTTGCATGTCTCGCACCTGGAGCTAATCTGTTAACGCTCCCGGTTTAAAATAACCATCTATAAACAGAGAGAGAGAGAGAGAGAGAGAGAGAGAGAGAGAGAGAGAGAGAGAGAGAGAGAGAGAGAGAGAGAGGCTACAAAACAGCATTTTCCACTAAGCCTGAGATTTTGCGTAAAGGGAAAGAACTTGCTCTCATAAGTTCGGAATGATTTGAACCTGAATTTAGGCTCTTATAGGATGATTATGGAGCTGCAGCTACCATATTGAAGTTCAAATAATCATTATAAAAGTAAAACGAGATCAAAGGAAAGCCACAAGAAGGAGAAGGAATAAACGTAACACGCTTCTCCTTTTTTTGTAACAATTGAATACCCTTGTTTTTTTTTCACGCTCATTGGGGTTAATTATGCAGCTCCTTTGTAGCAGCAGCGTTGAGCATTTAACTGAAGCCAGCAAGTTGGAAACCGAAAAGAAATACGTCGATAGAAAAATAAACCCAAGTATCGGCAGATATTATCTCACAGGTGATGACTGATCCGCCAATTGAACGCGAATGAAAAATAGGATCATGGTGACACAGAAAACGGCGAGACTCTTGATGCTCAGTTCGAGGGAATAGGACAGTACCTTCTCATTCGTTAAACTCCGATGTAGTGTTCTGTTTATTACACAATTATCGAAGTGTTGAGTTGACATCGATATTCACCAAAATCGTATAACGATGTTTACGTTGAAAATAAAATTTCTTTGGAGTATGGATAGAGATCTGCATAGAAGATGTTCGTACAAGATGAATAGACTTAACTGAATTGCATTTGCTACGCGCAGATTCATACTATAAAAAGGAATATTCTTTTCCGATATGATTCTTAATCATTCGCATTTTGAGTTAATGATAACACTCTCTGAAAAGTTACTGAATTGTTCCATTTATAAAATTCTCTCTCTCTCTCTCTCTCTCTCTCTCTCTCTCTCTCTCTCTCTCTCTCTCTCTCTCTACACACACACACACACACACACACACACACATATAAACATATGTGTGGGTGTGTGTAATTGTAATATGCAATCGGCCAGTTATGTCATTTGTTTCTTTCTTGATTTTTCACAACAGTTCAGCGCTTTAGCAATACGGGCAGTTTATGTAAAAGTACCTGAAAGTCTAATTATCATGGGTTCTAGAAGCATCGAAATACGCTTCCTTTGATGATAATCACCTAACCAAGGAATATTCTGAAATATTTTGTTATTTTGTTTTTCTAGTGGATGTGGATATCGATCAGTGAAGTTTGTCGTCAGCGAACACTTTTCCTCTGGAATGCTATTGGTATGTGTAGTCTGCTTCCCACAATAAATATTCACGGGATATGTTGATGTCTATGTAACTGGTAATGTTAAAGGTTATTTCTCTTGACTGATATACTTGAAGTTAGGATTCTGTGTTTGGAGAATGTTCAGCACTCTGAGGTCAGTTGAGAGAGGAAATTGTGTCGCTGCATTGTATTGTATGTACTTGTGCGTAGTCATTCCACTTTATTTATTTATTTATATTTTTTTTTACGGCTTCTAAATAAATTTGCGCGAGGCATCTGAGTTCTTAGGTGTTGTGGCTAACAGATCAAGCCAGATAGTGTCTCGGTCTAGAATTGTGTCTTTGTTTCCGACGAGCGACTATCAGCTGAGATCACCAGCCATCAGCACCTGAGGGATGAAAGGCGCCGCCCAACCTTTGCGCTCCTGAGATCTGCTCATTCCCCACCATAGGAATATGTCTCTTTGACTGAAAAAATATTGGGAGTATATTTTTCAGCTTGAGAGACTGGGACTGCTTTAAAAGGAGAACTGAATGAATGATGATGCGCTCTTGTAATGCACGCACACATCTAAGAAACTGATTTCCTGGAAAGGTTCTCCATTACAGTGGTCCAGTTTTGAACCTCCCACCTCAGAGCCAGAGCTTTTATGTCAGCCGGACAACAAGGTTCAAAGGATGTCTCTTATCTTAGTAGCTGGTGTATTGCCATTTGTATTCATTGTAACGTCATGATGACCTACCGGATTGTACTGTCAACACTAATCCGTCATTCAGAGGCCCCTTGCCAAATGGGAGGGTCCAAATATCCAAAAAACCTGTGAAATGCGTAGGAATCTCGTACATGTGGTATTTTTATAACCCTGTGTACGGAAGACTATATATTTCATCCATGACTGCGCTCACACACACACATGCACGCATGCGCGTCAGCGCATTCTCATAATTTTACACTGTAAATGACCAGTTCCGCCAATTGCATTAAAATGGGCATAAAAGGTCTCTTCTGTCAGGTTTCAAAAGAACCGTAGAATTGGTTTCATCGACACACTGCTCAATTGGAAAGGACACGAGGGGAAATACTTGAAGAATTTCAGTGCAGAGAGCACACGTGTGTGTGTGTAGAAGTATGAAAAAGAACACGTATACCGTTGCTGTCTGCACGTTGGTGTGTATGTGTCTTTTCTCTACATGTGCGTGAGCGACTGATGTCCATGTGAGAGTTAATGTCTGCCATTTGCAAATAGGTAAAAGGGTAATCATACATAAACCTGTAGCTACTCGTTCTATATTTGTGTGTCTTCGAATGTTTGTTTACACTTGGAATTTCGATCCGATTTCATGACGCCGCAAACTAAAGTCAGGAAGCAGAGCTGAGCGAATTGCACAGTAATTGTTAGCGTTCATTACTGTAGTTTTACCACTGCTATTTCAATGGCCGATCAGGTATGTAAAGTTGGCAATTATGCTTTGAGCAAGAAGAGCAACCCTGTAAGTGCCGTAATAAAAAAGACATTGCGTTTCTCTCTTTCGCTTCGAACACAACAGGCATATGGCAAGAGTTCTCTCTCTCTCTCTCTCTCTCTCTCTCTCTCTCTCTCCAGAAAAAGAAATTGAAAGAGAAAGAGAAGCAGGGGAAACCGAAATGCTTTACTTGCAAACAGCAGAATAACGATATAGTCAAGTGGGCAGGTAATTATGAACCAACTGTTGTTTTGGTTTATTTACTCCTGCTTTAATCCTTCTCTCTTTTATCCTCTTTTTTTTCTTTCTTTTTTCGTTTTTTTTCTTTTTGTGCGACAACAATGAAAGTGCGTGTTTTGAATATGTGAACAAGCAAGCGAAGAGACGAATGAATGAGACCCATAAACAAGAAGATAAACAGTAATAAAGAAGTGCTAATAAATGAAGGAACGAGTAACCGAATACATAAACAAAGAGATAAACAGAGAGAAAAAATAAGCAAAGGAAACACCAGTAAGAAATTGGAAGCATATCTTTTCCCCCACCAGTGAAAACGTCGGGACGAGACGGTAACAGAAAACAAATTGCGCTCTTCTCAATTTCCCGTGGAAGAAGAAAAAAGCAGTAAAAAGAAAAAAAAATGGAAAAGGGAGAATGAAAGCACGAAGAAAGGAAAGCGCTTATTAAAGGCCTCCGAATGGCCCGGGGCGTTAAGTTTCTAGGCAGTCATTTCTTATTCCCTCGTACAAACATCGAATTATAAATACCTTTTAAATGTTTCGTGTAGGAGCCAGGCAAGATGGGAGAAGAGGACGTTCGGCGCCACTTATTTTTTGACCTCGCCTTCCTCCTCCTCTCCTTTTTGGCTTCCCAAGAAGAACAAGAACAAGAACACGGAGGGAGGAGGAAGTGCAGGACGGGCAGTGGCGACTGGCTGCGGTGACGGTAGTGATGTTTTTGTTGCTATATATTAAATCTGTTGTCCTAGAAAACCCTTTTGGGGTGGGATGGAGTTCAATTAGGGTTCACTAATCAAAAGATCGTGCCTTTCTCTACGGCCTCTCATAAGGGGAAGAGCCTGTGCTGGCACACGATTAGGTTAGTCGATGCAACATCGATAAGATGATCTTTCTCAATGTCTGTTTTGGCGTGTTCATAGTTCTCTCTGTTAGGGTGCGTCACTTCACAACACAGGAAAAACCTACAATATGTGTGTGTATATATATATATATATATATATATATATATATATATATACATATATATATATATATGTATATATATGTATGAATGTATGTATGTATGTATATATTATGTATATATATACATATTAGAAATAATCAACACACAATCACGTGTAGAACAGAAATAAATTTCTGACTCATATCAAGACCATAAAAGATGTACGAACCTAAGCACCACTGTACCTAAGCTTTGGCCTGGGCAGGCTAATTGCCTCGCATACCAGCTCGTTGTTCCTCAACTTTCCGACTCAGCACTGACCCAACTGACAGCATTTCACTCGAATCCTCCTCTGAGCGAATATGACAGAAATAATCAACACACAATCACGTGTGGAACAAACATCAATTTCTATTCTGAGAAAGGATAATTTGAACGAAATGCTGTTCAATTGGGTCACTGCTGAGTCAGGAAGTTAGGAAAAACACGCTGGTATCCAACATAGTCTGTCCAAGTCAAACCTTAGGTACAGTGGTGCTTAGGTTCCAACTTCTTTTATGACTTGTGTGGCTTTGTTGGCAGCGTGTCAGAAATTTTTACACGCACACAACGACCACCACACAACACACACACACCACTACACACACACACACACACACACACACACACACACATATATATATATATATATATATATATATATATATATATATATATATATATATATATATATATAAATATACATATATATATATATATATATAATATATATATATATATATATATATATATATATATATATATATATATATCCTTTGATATCCAATTCGCTCTACCTTGGAATAAATACATTTTCATATGTGTTGACCGAAGGGGAAATTTTAGTCGCTAATAATTTCGTCCTCTCGTGGATTTGAACCAGCTGACACAGGAGAAATCAGGACTTCCGTGGCGTTGGCCAAGTCGGTAACTTCACTGAGGTCCTTATTTCTCCTCTGTCCGCTGGTTCGAATCCACGAGAGGACGAAATGACTCTCGACTAAAAATTCGCCTTCAGTTAACATATATGAAAATATACGAATTCCGAGGTAGAGCGAATTGGATATTAAAGGACATTTTTGTAGCTTAATGCATGTAAATGAATCAAGGTTATGTGATAAAATTTTTTATTATATATATAGTTTTCCTGTGATGTTGACATAAAGATTACAGTATTTGGAGATTTTCAGACCTCACAGAGCAACGAGGATGCTCTTTTTTTTTTCCTAGGACCCTACACGAGTGGTAAAAAAAATTAATTGCATTGACCCCTTGAGCTCGTCCGCCACTTATGAGTCATCCGTTCCCACTGTGGGGTCCATAGCCCTCCGCTTGGCACTCTTTTACCTTGGGAATCAGTTCTTTTTATATGCCAATCCTTTAGCAGTTCTTGGGACACCAATATCCTGGTCGTGCCGCTTACTGCCACCAGCACACCAGTTCTCTGTAAAATAAGAAAGAAACAGATCTATCATTTTCGAAGGTTTTTAAGTACCCTGGCGTTCACAACCCCCTTACAGCCTAGAACACAATTTGTTTAGATCCACTGAAAGTTTTCATGATGAAAGCAAAGCATGTCCTAGTGCGAGTATGAGAGAGTAACTGGTTTGGAGTGAATGTGGTTCTGCGATAAGGATGTTTTCAGTGCCCATTGATATTCAGTGGAGGGATACGGGGGATTAATAGGAAAGGCCGGAGATGTAGGTGCCAAGTTTGAGATAAAACAATGAGTCGTGAATGAAATGTAGAGTGGCTAATGTTTCCAGATGATAGGAGTCGAATGAGGATAGTGAAGAGAAGCGGCAAGACTACCAATAAAGTTGGTAAGAGTATGTAAGAGGTGAAAGTTCAAAGTAACGCTGAGTGGGCACAAGGTGATGTTAAATGGAAACCAGAAAGATGAAGCGATTATGTTAATCTAGGTGCTGGAAAATGGTAAGATAAGAGATGAATCAAGAAAGTTATGTGTGAGATGTGGTAGGATGGAAATGTTTGAGGAATAACGGTAAGAAGTGAGGGTCATGTGGGGAGAATGGATGAAAACTGGCTCGTGAAAAGTGCAGTTTTTGAGGGTGCTGGAAGGAATGAAGAAAAACTTAGAAAGTGTTAGATAGATGAGGTGGAAGAGGTCTGGAACGAAGGGCATTGAAAATCAGAAAGTGTGAGACGAACAGCATAGTTGTTTCAAAATTCAACATGCTGCACTTGAGCCTTCTTTGTAGATCGTTAAGAGGTATTGTTATAAGTGTTTATTGCTTAGAGTTAATCTATATGGTTAACCATTTAAAAGGCGAAAATGACAAAGAAGAAAATTTTTGCATTTAAAAACCCGTTATTCACACACGCGATAAAATATGTCATATTTCATTACAAAAGAGAAATAGCCTGCAATATGAGTGGTCAGCACAGTTTTCCAGTGAATCGCACTGGTTGTCATAAACATGTTCATGCCGTCGCATTTAAGAAGCTAAAGAATGAGCCATATCTGTGAAAGCAGTAGTCAGTAACTTAGTACATTTGAAAATTTAAATTATTGTAAATGTTGACTAAAACTGATCGTGGCCATAGAAGACCATAATTGATTATTTGTGAGGTGATAGATATGAAGACTACAGAAGAGTAAAAATACTTTTGAACCACGTTAAAGGCTTTTAAGAACCATCTCGTACCAGAAATGAACTACTGCTTATGAAAGGAAACTTAGTGTAAGAGAGCCCAACAGAAGTGCTCTCAATGCAAAGTTATGCACATCTGCCGAATATCTAAGTTTTCAAGGAACTGTCCTTCATGTAACAAAAGTAGAAATGTAGGATTTACATGATGCAGTTCTGTGCTCTTTTCTCGGTTGAGTGATAATGATAGTTGTAATAATTATCATCACCATCAACATTAATCCTTGTGACCGTTTCACTGGGAATCGCTTACAAAACGTAAACATACAAACATATATATATTTATATATGGTGGAAAAAATTAACACATGGGAACATGTTTCGCACAAATAAATATATGATTCACATCAGGATCGAACCCCAGTTTTCAAAGCGCGAGTCCAGGGCGTTAGCAATTCATCCGTACTGGTTATAAAAGAAGTTGGAACCTAAGAACTCAGTACCTGAGGTTTTTCCTGGGCCGCTTAACATAGCACCAAATTCTGCCCAACTTCGAGGGAATTGCTAACATTTCATTCGCCTGTGAAAACCAACTTCTTTTATGACTTGTGCAGATGAATTATTAACACCCGGGACGCACTTGAAAGACCGGGGTTCAGTCCCGATGTGAGTCAGCAATTATTTCAGTGAAACATGTTCCAGTATGTTCATTTCAATCATATCTCACAGTAACGGGCTACGTCGAGTGAAATGTTACCATTGCACTTACTGCTGGGTCAGGAAGTCGGGTAGAATTCACTGGTATGTTAGGCGCTAGTTGCCTGCCCGGGAAAAACCTCAGGTACGGAGTACTTAGGATCCAACTTCTTTTAATACTTGTCCGGATAAGTTTCTAGCGCTCTGGACTCCTACTTGGAAGACCAGGGTTTGGTCTTAATGTGAGTTAGAAACTATATATATAATATATATATATATATATATATATATATATATATATATATTATATATATATATATATATAACTATATATAGTATATATAGTATATAATATATATCGGGGATTTTTAATTCCGCAAACAATAAAAGCAAGTTTTTACATTCATAATATATAATACAATGACATTGATGACATCACTATCACCATAGAACTGCTTTCGATCCACCTAAACCAGTATTTCCCGTTTTCCTTTGTTTATCTTTTCATTCATCTGTTTTCTTCTTGTTTTGTCTTCCAGTTAGTACTAAAATACTTCCGGTTGACCATTTAAGCCATATCAACATTTTTGCATCTCAACATATCCATGTGAGCTACTGCATACTTTGTATCATTTCTTTTAATTCCTCGAGATTCAGGTCTCTTCTCTCTTTGTAGTGGTCTTGTCGCTTTCTTCTCCGTGAAAATAGGCCACGTTACTGGATGAAATGAAACTGAAATAGATAATTATACTTTTTGACAGGCATCATATTCTGATGCTTATATAATATGCCTTACTGGTGTTCGTTGAAGTTTTGCACCAACAGATGTATCCGAAAATCCAGCTGCATCGTAAGATTCTTGAAAGGTTAATCCTCCTTGGGATTTACCTCTTCACTGCAGCCTGGCTGGTGACCAAGGGTTTAAGGATCAAAGAAAGAATAAGAAGAATGTGGGCGTGAGAGCTGTTGGTCATTTGTATAATTACTTCGAAGGCAAAAGAAAACAAGTGAAAAACGTGCCGAAGTTTCCTCGGCGCAATCGAGTTATCTGTACAGTGTATAAAGCTGTATGAAACTCTCAGCCCCGACCCATGAAACTTTCAGCCACTGCCCTGTAGTAGCCTGTATTTTCATCAATAGTTGTGCTAGGCGCACGATCATGGTTAACTTTAACTTTAAATGAAATTAAAACTACTGAGGCTAGAGATGATTGGAGGGTGCATGTTCAACATACCAATTTGCAACCCTCGGTATTTTTCAAGATCTGAAGGCAAATAGAAAAAGTGCGGACGGACAGACAAATAGCCATCTCATTATTTTCTTTTACAGAAAACTAAAATTCACGTGTTCCTTCCTTCTGCAATCATGCTATTATAACCCCAGCCTGTAAAGCAGAAGAGAGAGGGTTGGAGGATAAGGTTCGAGATATTTTAAGTCTCGTGCGCCGTGCTTGCCTGTACAGGAAGGATTCGTGTAATTCAGCAGAATCCGCTGAGATCTGGCAAAAATGTAAAGTTCTACTATTCTTTCTTTCTGCTGAGGACACAAACTTCCACTAGGAATAACAACAGTTTCACACTCAGTTACATTTTAGAATCTTCAGTTTTTCCTGCATGAAACGAGATTACTAATTTAGCTTATAGGCATTAAAAAAAAAAACATGCAGCGGCAAGCAATAAGACTTCCGTTTCAGCTACCAAAAGCAAAGGACGCCAAATTCACCAGATTCCAATGTAGAGGAAGTTTTAATCCAGTTTTAGTACCTGAAAGACAGCTGCAAAGTTTTTTTCATGGTAATAGCTAAATTGTTCATTTCGTTTCACGTTGGAAACATGACAGATAAGAGGGTTAATAAGTACTATAACCATATTTTTATTGATTCTGTGATCTAAAGTCGCTCACGCTTCGTCCGTCTTCACAGGTGTCGGGACTTCGCAAGACTTCATCGGTTTTTGTTTTCTTATTATTTCATGGTTACTGTTAACTTGGAAATCTGTGATATTGTGTTACTGTTGCATGAATATTACCCTTTTGTTTCAGATTTATTTTTCCCCCTTTTAACAGATTGAGAAAGCAGTCTATTTTCTATCCCGTAACCTCTTCGTAGACGTTTTAGACTGCTGTGTTTTAAAGTGTTGAATGCGATTTGAAATTGTAAATCTTATCTCACTTATGTCGATGTTACAGCTGGAGATAAACTCCCTTTTCATTCATATGTCATATGTTTCACTGACATCGTGTATCTTCTTGTACGCATTCGTTTCTTTTTCTTTTTCTCCAGTCTTTATTTGTCTGAAAAGGGAATTAATAAGTTTTAAACCAGTAATTTCAAAATCGCATTCGAAATTTATCCTTAAAAAAAACAAAAAAGAATATACAATCCGTTAGAAAAAAATGAAGAGACTTGAACTTCTGCACGTAAGGTCGTTGCAAGGTTGAATTCGTGGCCATCGAAACCCCATCTTTCAGAGAGAGATTGAGGAGGAAGCAGTCTGGGGTAAGGACAAGGGGCTGAAGCTATAAACAATATTCTTAAAGGTAAATCTGAGAATGTAAACAGTCCCAGTTCACACGCTCTTGTTGACAACAAGGTTGAGTCGTGATGTTCATGCGCTGGTCAGGTTTAGTCCTAAGACCGCATGCTTTTATGCGCGTTTTAGATAGCGTGAGCAACCTATAAGTAGGAAAATGTAAACGTTGACTTTGTCCGATTGAAATTATTTGAACGTCGGATTAACGCCTCTAATACACCCGTAAATCCTTAGTCAGTTCAATTCCTTGGGCACTGCCGTGACCATGATTCGGTTCCAAGTGTCCTCCTTCAGGATCCTTTGGTTGAAAACACGATGGACTTATTATTATACCTCCTGCTTCATGTTCCTGACTGACCATTTTATAAGATATGAGCGAGTTCCTCAACGTTGCGATCTATAAGAACAAGTTATCAATTTAGCAAAGGAAGAGTCATCTCAGTCTCTATTTAGAATTTAGAATAAAAATAAAAGAATTCAAAATCAGATTATTAGGAAATTGAATAATTTCATTATGTAATTACATAATTCGGTTTTAAGAGCTTTGTCTCTGCCTGTTGATACGCACGCATTAGTAGAGTATCTATATTATATATATATATATATATATATATATATATATATATATATATATATATATATGTATATATATATAATGTGTGTGCGTCGTGCGTGCGCTTGCGTATCAATAGACAGAGGCAAAGCACATAAAGCCGTATTATGACTTTACTTTATATAATGAAATACTATGTTGTAGAAGAGTTAGGATTGCCATGAATAGTGAATTCGACATTAAGCAATATTTGTTGCTTACTATTTGGAACCATATAAACACGTCACATGTATGTATGTATGCATGTATCATCCTGATTATTTGGCTGGTATTTATATATCTCTAAAAAGGAGGTTTGGGTAATTGTTATTTATATAGGCGATCCTGCAGTTTTTGTTTGGTTTGTAATTATCCTCTGCAATATTATTATGTATCTTTCTTTCTTTATTAAATGGGTACTTCATGATTAAGGATGTCATTACTATTTGACTGGAATGCCTGTTTACCGCTTTACGGATACTTTGTTGAATTTTGTCCCCTTTGTTTGTTCTCCATACTTTGATGAACTGAAGGTATTATTATGACTATTATTATTTGACGTATTAGCGTTCCACGGGGTAATGTTGTGACCCTGATATTAGTGTTTACACGTGACTTGTATCTTGGCGTTGAAAATAAGTAAGAACAGTATTCGCAATGAAGTAACCGCCGGAGATTTAGTGCAGATTAGGAAGGTGATGTCCCGAGTGGGGTATGAGACTGAGCCTCAGGAAGTCTGAGATTTTATTGATCAGTTGATCTTTCACAATGCATCCGCTCTACGACTCGCTATGCATTGGCAACACTCGGTGATTTCGGGTATTTGACAGAGCTTGGTGGTACCTTTCAGACCATGCTCAAGTATTCATCTGATCGGGTGCACATCTAGGTATTGCTTGCTGTAAAGGTGCGTTCACACGATCGAACAATGGACGACGGACAAACATTGTTACCATATCATAGGCGAAGCAGGATGACGTCATAAGCATTGAAACGATGGAAGTAGATCTGGCAACAAACAGTGAGACCAGATGAGGTTGTATACGACTGTTTTTACTATGCTCACAAGGCCAAGACCGGCAGACAATTGTTAATTGGTAACAAGGTTTGTCCGTCGGACATTGTCCGACCGTGTGGACGCACCTTAAGGCTTCTGCTGTCTGTAAGGACATTGGTATTAATGTGACAGGCTGCAGATGTTTAGGGCGGCGTTAGTAGCCTCCTCAGGTCTTCGTCTTATCAGCGTTTTAATAATCGTTTGGACAATCGCAGAAACATTTCTAGTTCGGATATTATCTTTAGGATTTATTGCAAATGGAAAAATTTACTTTCAGCCTCCATTTCCAGCTTGATCCTCGTAAGTCATTGCGAGCAACTCGCAGATAGAGTTCTCAACGGCCTAGTAGGTTGAAGTAACCCGATACCCCAGTTCCCTGCAAAAAAGACCTTTCTTACTTTAAGACTGGAAAGATTTCATGGTCGTCTGTCTGGTGGTTGTCGGTGCAGGTAAATGCAAGAGGAACTGTAAAGGTGCCACGATCCGCCATTTCTTTTCTGTGACATGTTAATTAATAGTTATTTATTTGTTGACACATTTTTCCTGAATGTATTTTTATTCTATTTTATTTTTTGTCATAGCGTTTACGCTTTTCACTTATGCTTTTCTATAGACAATTGCTCTTCATGTTATGCATTTTTGCTTGGAATCAAATAATTATACTAAATAATAGGATTCTTTGACTGACTATGAAAGGATTCGGAAAACAGAAAGCAGTAACTTAAGTATCAGAAATACCTGCGTTTATGCTTAACGAGACGGAACCTTTTTCCCGGGTATCCAGTTTTGACTACAAGTTAACCATTCTTGATGAGAGAGAGAGAGAGAGAGAGAGAGGAGAAAGCATGCTTTGGAAGTGCCTCAGTGGCGTGGTCGGTATGGTCTTGGCCTGCCACCGCGGTACCCAAGAGTTCGATTCTCAGGCATTCCATTGAGGGCTCAGTGATGTGTATTTCTGGTGATAGAAGTTCACTCTCGACGTGGTTCGGAAGTCACGTAAAGCCGTTGGTCCCGTTGCTGAATAACCACTGGTTCCATGCAACGTACAAACACCATACAAACAAACATATTTTGCGCTTTAGAAAATATCTGTGAAAAGGCCGATAAAAGTGTAATTCAGTAATAAAAATAGTGATAGTGCCCAGGGGACCTTCAGTGGGAATGGTAGGGTTTCGACGACGGAGTATATCTGAAAATGCATAACGTCTGTTTACTTTCATTTCTGTATGTTTCACCCTTACTTATGCATACCCATATAGTACTTCAGAGACTCATTCAGCAAGTTTCCGGATATATTGCACATCTCTCTTCTGCAGAATTTTTTCCAAATCTCCAATTCATAGCCTTGGTTTTGTGTAGCTGAATGGCCGGTTATTGTATAGTTTCCTCGACACTGGGAAAGTACAATATTCGTCCGTAGCGACGCTAAATCTCAAAAAGTATTGAGGCTTCTGCGAATTGGTTTCTGAACCCTTATGATTTTAAAATGATTGTATTTATTTATTTATTTATTTTTTCTTTTGCCAAATATCAAAGACCTGGAAATGAGTTGCATAGGTAGGCGAGGGGATAATCTCCCAACATGGCTTTATGGCCGAGATAGTTTTGAATTGTTTGCCATCATTAGCAGAAGCTCAGCAGTGACTGTAGAGTCTGCATAGCAGCCAGCATCAACCCAAAAATCTTTTCCATGTCTATGGTACGTCAATATACTCTGACAGGAAATGATAAGTAAAATTCCCCAGTTATGTAAGTAAGCAAGTCTGTATTTATGAAAATACAAAAATGATTAAAAAAGGGAGCTTTCGACCGTGAGCACAACGGTCCCCTTCAGCCAGCTGAATAATAATAGATATATTTCTTGAAAAAATAATGGACGAATTTTCGTAACAGTCTGGGAAAACATCGTTCAATTTTTTGGCTCAAAACTCAAAAGTTGTCGATATTTCTTCAGACCTTCATCACAGTCAATATTTAAACGTGTGTGCTGCCTGTTTGGATGCATCACTAAAATGTGACCGGAAGTATTAATTGATAATCCAGAATTATGTGTATTTTTAAATATTTTTGTATTTTGATAAATACACATAACTGTGGATTATTACTTTTTATTTCCGGTCACAGTATAATGAGGCACCACAGATAATTGTATCCGCTACATAAGAACCGGCAGCACATGTTTTTCAATATTGATGTTACAAAAATTCGTCAGTTGTTATCGTTTTAAGAAATACATTTATTATTAATCAGCTGACTGAAGAGGAGCGTCGTGCAAACGATCGAAAGCTCCTTTTCAAATCATTTTTGCATTTTGATAAATACAGACTTGGCCACATACATAACTGGGGATTTTTACTTGTTAATCTTTACCTTGGTTGATGATGGAAGGTGGTGTCTCAGAAACCCTAGTCGTATAATCGGACATTTGTATTACACGGCAAGTGTTTCTAAAGATTCTTGTACTTGTTGTTTTGACAGTTGTAACAATAATAATAGCACGGTGTTCATTTTGAATAGCATTCTTGAAGCATAATCCTGTGGCCTGATGAATACTAGAGATGCATCTTGTGTGTGTGTGTGTTTTTTTTTTCAATGGGATTGTAGCAACGACAATCATTTGCTACACCTCTATGTGATAAATAATAACCAAGGGATTTTTTTTTTAATTAAAACCTTTTAGAATATTATGTATTCAGTATTTCATTCAAATGAAGGTACACAATTAACAGTACTCTGTGTGTGTGTGTGTGTGTGTGTGTGTTTTAGTCTTTGGTTGGGAGCCAGGCTTGGGTGCGGAGGTAAATCCCCAGGTTGATTAATCCTTCAAGAATGTTACAATGCAGTGACAATGAAGTGATTACATAAGGAGCTCAACGTTTGTTTGTCATTTTAAAATCAATTGTGGGGAAACTGGAAAGAGGGTCACGCACAAAAGTTCTCTGTCGTCCCTTGTGCCCTGCACCGTCGTCGGGCGATCTGCTCGTCTTCTACCTTGGTGGCGCGGAAATTGTCCCTTCAGTTGGATTTAATGAGTGTAACTCTGAGACTCCTTCCGTCGTCTTTTTCTGTCTCGTCTCCCGAGACCTGAGCCTCTAATCCTCAGCACCGAGCATCGCTTAGGGAGGAGGATCCGAACCTGTATTGGACACCGAAGATGTAAACAGAGACCGCCGTTTCCACCGCACCTCGTATGTTTGTCTCGTTGCCAAGCGGTAATCCCGCAGACATTTTCTGAAACTTAGATACGAAGCAGATACTGTAAAGTGAAATGAGATTTTTTGTCTTGCCCAAGTTTTCTTCCCGATGAAATTTCTGTGATTCTCCCGATTGCTGAGAGAGCGGGAACGAGGGACGTATAGTGTATTCCTAGATGCGCATTTTATTTACGTTGAAAACTATGTTTCATTTAGTGCCTCTAAGGCCAATTAGGATAATAATGCTGCTCGCCCATTATCCTTCCTGGCTTCCTATTTTCGAGCTGGCCAAGCGCACAGGTGGGCATCGAGACCACCCCTTGGGTCATCGAAAATTACAGCAAATCACTACACCTGAGCACAAACGCCTCACTGACCAGATGAAGTGGTGTTTCTCAACCCCCTCATTTCGATATCCATTGAGAACCTTTTCTCGCTTCCACGCGGAGAAAGAAAAACCCACATTAAAACGAGAGAGAAAAGGCAGAGCGTTAATGATCTGCGCTGTTGTGTCTTCATTTGCGAAGTCGGTTTGACTAATGATAAAGGACCGGCTGTGAGCTACTTATTAACTAGGCTTACGAACGGTTATTATGTCCGCCATTACGTTTCCCATTAGGGTGCGCGGAAACTGGGTTCTAGGCCTCCATTGACGCGCCTAAAAACCAGAAATCAGGGAGGCATGTTAAAAGGAGAGTCGGAGTCAGGTGAGAGTATTTACGATCTCTCTCGGGAACCTTTCTTTTGCCGCCGTCGGATCTGGCGGCCATACCGCCGAATCCGGGCGAGAAAATGAACTTCGAAAGTGGGTGGCAGTTTCTGATCGATCGTTCTTTGTTCCTTCGCTTCTTTTGCCGGCTACCTGGTGTCAACCGGAATACTTATATGCGCCTTGTATATGCATATCACATTTATGTGTTTATTCATTATAGCAGCATATGCTGGAGTTCGAGAGCCAAAAGAAAATCTCATTTTGGTTTTAAAATAGGCTGTGGTACAGGGAAAGCTGTCACGATAATGTTGTGTTAAAAATCAGTGATGTTTATCTAATATTTCTTTAGCTATTATACGTCTTTTATGTAAATCAAACACTGATGCTGTATGTATAATTATTATATATTATAGTATATATAAAATTTTAATATATAAATTATAATATATATATATCATACTATTAATATATATTATATTATATATACTATATACTATAATAATAATATATACATATCATAGTATTTTATTTGGGCAAATTTTCGAGACGACATGTCTCATCTTCAGGGTTGTAAAGTACAAAGAATAAAATAAAAAAAATGGACTCGGTTATAAAACTCACAAAACCTAAAACATGGAACTTAAAAAAAGCTAAAGAAACTTCAAACTTATTGAAAACTTAATATTGAACAAACAAATGATGGTGATAGTATTGGAAAGTTTTAGTACCTAACTCTATGGGAGGTTATACATATATATATATATTATATATATATATATATATATATATAATATATATATATATATATATATATATATATATATATATATATATGAAAGAGAGAGACCGCTAATTACATTGTGGAACTCGATTGAAGGAAAAGTTGAGGTTAGAATGTTGATTGGAAAAAGAATGTTTTGTGAAAAGAGAAATCTCCCAACAAGCCAAAGGACAAAGGCCTGAGAAGAGGGAAACAGGTCATTGCTTCCCAGAGGCCTCAGTCCGGAGGGCGATAAACAAGGTGCACCTCTGTGCGCTGCAGCACTACGTATTTTTGCAAAAAGTGGGAGGTTGCAGAATAAGTCCAGCCGGAAGCTGTGTCGAAAAACAGATCAGTATTTACCAGTGAATATTCCGAGGGCAATAACTAAGCCTGCTCGCTTGTTTGGAGCATTATCATTTCTTAATGAGCTCGAGCAGTTGAACCGTATTCTTTCCTCGGCAAAAGAGCTATTCAAGCAGGTTGTTTGTGTCGCCATGAATAGTTCTAGTGAGTTGACTAGACCTCTGCCAACATACTTCACCTTCACTATGAACACAATTCTGGTTGATTTCGCCTTTTTACCTTTGGCCTCTTGTCAAGTTTTCAGGGGCCGTGTTGGTTAGTGCTGCTGCCCTTCCTTTCATTCAGAGTTCGGCTCTTAATGATGCTTCGGAACAAGACATTTTGCAGTTAATGATTTTGTGCTGCAGGTGTCTTCGGGTACCCGAAGTTCGCCGTTTGCTGTGGTCTCAATTCTCTGAGACTCAAACATTGGTAACCGGTGAGTATTTTTCCTTTTTTTGTGAAGGTAAATAGCTCGATAGAAATCTTAACAAGCAGAAATTTATAAAGATGACGAGTATATTCTGATTAATTACTTACGCATGAATACACACATGCACTCCCGCAAATGCATACACAATATATATATATATATTGTTAAGAGTATTGCATTTATGTTTGGAGTATTGAATTTATGTAAATAAAGTATTTTTGTAGTGTGGATTGTAAATGTTTTGTAGTTCATATTTTTCCCATGTCTGTCTGTGTTGTCCTTGCGTGTTGTTTGGGTGTTTGCATCATTAAGAGTATTGCATTTATGTTTGGAGTATTGAATTTATGTAAATAAAGTATTTTTGTAGTGTGGATTGTAAATGTTTGTAGTTCATATTTTCCCATGTCTGTCTGTGTTGTCCTTGCGTGTTGTTTGGGTGTTTGTATTCCTCAGTCCTTGTTATTGTTTACTTCGACCATTGGAGCACACCAGGGATTGAGATTTCTTGGATTTGTCATAGTGTTAATAAACCCTGGATTATATCTAAAAGTGTTACATTATTGGTAAACTTGCTAATTTGTAAGTATTTACTATATTGGCATTTAAGGTTCTGTTGGCACTTGCTGGGTATGTGTGTATTTTCTGCATTTTATTGGGTTTAATATTTACGTTATTTCCTGTATTATCTACAGTGTATGATAATCTATTTAATTGTTACTTAAACTGCTTGTTTTTTGCTCATTTTGTTCGTAATGCTATACAATGTGAATGTTCCTGGAGTTTCGTTAATTTGCAATCGTTATTGCTTTAGTTTCATTATTCTAGTTATCATCGTAATCCTTATCTTTATATTGGACCTTTAATTAATTTTAAGTAAAATAACAAAATTTCGTAGTGTTTACCTTATCCCGTGTTATTATATATTTACTCGTATATCATACTTAAATTTAATGCTATTTAAATTTGGATAAGAGCTCTATTATAAAAATAAGTTAAGTTAAAGGCATCATTAAATGTCTTTATTATTTTATTGTCTATGCCGTTTGGAGCTCCGCTTCGTACTTGCATCAGTGAAAATGCAGGAAGAGTATTAAGAGGCGAATGGTCGTAACAATTTGGGGGCCTGTCCGGGATTTGTTTTGCCGAGTAAATCAAAGAGACCGGTATAAGCTAAAGTTATTTTTGCGGGGTTTTGCATAATTTTATTTTTTGTATAATGATCTGAATAACTAAAATTTGTGCGAATTTATTCTAGGAAGTTGTCATAAATTTATTTTTCCGTATGTTTATTAGTATTTTGCCGTGAAGTGAAGTGTTAATGTTAAAAATACGGCGTTGTGCACGTTAAGAACAATCGGATTACGTATTAAGAGTAATTTTTGTTTGTTATAGTGAATGCTTTCGCTCATTTTACTTAGTTTACATTTTAAAGTTAAAATGTTCTCTATCGTATATACGTTTTGAAGTTAAAATTTTCTCTATTGTATAGTTTTGAATATGGATCCTTTCAGCATTAGTGATTTTTCTAGTAACCCAAGTGTGCATTATTTGCGTAATCATCGTATGAGAAAGGATGACTGGATTGCTATTGCTGTGAAGTATGACTTTTCTGTTATAAAGGTGTGGAGGAAATCTCAGATTAAGAATTTTGTTGTTAATGCTTTGGTTGAGACGGAGACTTTGCCTGAGGAAGCTTTTGATTTATTAGATGAAGAGGGATCCCAGTTAACTCTCAAGCAGGTAGAATTGCAGTATGCTCGTGAAAAAGAGGAGAGAGATAGACAAGAGAGGAGAGAGCGGAGAGAGCGTGAAGAGTTAGAGAGGAAGGATAGGATAGAGCGAGAGGAAAGAGCACAGATATCAATTAGAGCTGTTGGAGAAAAAGAGAACGATAAAAGATAACGTGAGCCAAGGCGATGAAAGTGAACAGGTAATTGATGTTGTTAAGGCTTCTAAAATGATTCAGTTGTTTGATGAAGCGGATCCAGACGAGTTCTTTATGCTTTTTGAAAGACTTGCGCTTAATTTGAAGTGGCCTAAGCGTTTATGGCCCGTAATTTGCAAAGCAGTCATTAAAGGGTAAAGCTAGAACAGTTTTCTTGTCGTTAACATCTAGTGAGAGTAATGATTACGACTTTACTAAGGATAGTATCCTGAAAGCCTATGAGCTTACGGCTGAATATTATCGTCTCAAGTTTCGTAGATATAAGAAGTTTGATTCACATTCATACATTGAATATTCACATAATCTTGTTAAATTACATGATAAATGGTATACAGCAGCAAGTGTCACTACCTTAGATGAATATAGGGAGCTCATTTTACTTGAACAGTTCATTAGAGGTGTTCCTATTGATGTTCAGGAGATACCTATTTTGAACGTGAGGTTACAACTTTACAAAGAGCAGCTGTGTTAGCTGAGAATTACAGTTTAATTAAACCACATCAACAAAGTCAAAGACAATCCAAGAAATCTCCAGGTAATGTATCAGAGGAGAAGAAATCCTCTGGCTCATACAGTAGAAGTCTGTCTGAGGTTAGGTGTTACAAATGTAACCAGCTTGGTCACATGAAGGCAAGATGTCCTAGTAATTATAAGGAGGGGAAGAGAGAATCTTCGGGATCAAATATGGCAATTAGGAAGGTCCGGCAGGAAATTCCTGTTTCTCATTGTGATAGGTTAGATAATGAGTTTGCTCCTTTCAAGTTTGATGGGGTTGTGTCAGTGTCAGATGACCTAGGTAAAAGTGTGCCTGTTAGGATAGTACGGGACACTTGTTCTTCTAATAGTCTAATTGTAAAAGAAAAGGTTCCTGGATTGGAAAAGACTTTTACATCAGATAGACTGGTTGTTAGAAGTTTGGGTGGACTGGTAACAGTTCCCTTGTGTAGGTTATATCTGCATTGTGGTTTATTAACTCGTTATGTCACAGTTGGGGTGGTGGATGAATTGCCTATTCAAGGCGTTGATTTTCTAATGGGGAACGACTTGGCAGGAGGGAAGGTTGTACCTAGTCCCATAGTTGTTGACACTCCATTAGAGGTAAGCCCTGTAGAAGATCCAGTATTGTATCCTTCTTGTGTTGTACAGCGTAGCAGAAGTCTGGCTGTGGTAGAAGTCCCACGAGAGCGTGGAACAGATGTGACTAAGGACGTCAATGTAAGTACTACTTCAGGTACTGAAGAAAAGATGCTGTTGGTACAGTTGACGTAGATATCAATATTGATAGTTTATTCCAAACTGATAGTTTTGAAGGTAATGTAAAAGAGAAAGAAAGTGTGCTAGATGGCGACGAGGATGAAACTAAGTTTGGTTTGAAGACTGGTAACGTAGTATTGGTAAATACTCTGAAGCCAGTTGAAAATGAAATTAATTTAAGTAATGTTTCTGATTGCTCTGATAATCTTTTTGATATGAAATGTTCTGACATTATAGAAGCTCAACAGGAAGATTTGTCTTTGCAGTCTATTTACAGTGAAGTTGTTGCAGAAGACCAGATCAATATGGAGCCAGTATGCTATTACTTGAGGAATGGACTACTAATGAGAAAGTTCAGATCTTTGCATACTCCGGCAAGTTCAACTTGGGAAATCAGGAATCAGATTGTCATTCCAGTGAGACTAAGGCAAAAAGTATTACAAATGGCACATAATGTATCTTCTTCACACTTAGGAATAAGGAAGACTTTGAGTGCAGTTCTTCAACTCTTTTACTGGCCTGGTGTAAGGAAAAGCGTCACAGAGTACTGTAAGTCTTGTGCAGTATGTCAGCTGGTTGGTAAGCCGAATCAGATAATAAAACCTGCCCCTTTACAGCCTATCCCTGTTTTACCTGAGCCTTTTGATAAAGTCATATTAGACTGTGTGGGTCCTTTACCCAAAAGTAAGAAGCAGAATCAATATATGATTACAATGATGTGCAGTTCCATTCGTTATCCTGATGCCTATCCACTTAGGAACATAAGTTCTAAGACACTGATCCCAGTTTTAATAAAATTTTTCACTCAGTATGGTATCCCCAAGATTATCCAGACTGATAGAGGAAGTAACTTTACCTCTGATTTATTTAGACAGGTTATGGCAGCTATGAGCATTAAACATACTTTGTCCTCAGTATACCACCCAGAGAGTCAAGGAGCCCTGGAACAATTCCATCAGACGTTGAAGGATGCCCTTACGAAGTACTGTCAGGAACATCAGACAGACTGGGATGAAGGATTACCATTCGTGTTGTATGCCATCCGCAACACTCAACAAGAAAGTCTTGGATATTCCCCAGCAGAGTTGTTATATGGAAGGAAAGTGAGAGGTCTTTTGGAGATACTCTATGACATGTGGACGGATCAGTCGAAAGAGGTAACATTAGGAGATTATGCTAAGAACTTACCAAGGTAAGCTAGAGAGCTCTCGTAAATTTGCACATTGGACAATCTAAGCATAGCTCAAGATAAGATGAAATTAAATTTTGATAATAAGGCTGAGACACGAAGCTTTAGGCCAGGTGAATCTGTTTTAATGCTAGTACCCATAAGGAAAACCTTTGAGAATAGATATGAAGGTCCTTATACAGTGATAAGCAGAAACAAGGATAATTATGTAATCTCTACTCCGGGAAAGAGAAAAAGTGAGAAGATGGTACATATAAACCTACTAAAAAAGTTTGAGACCCAATGTGACAATGTCAGCTTGATTTGCAAGTCATCTGTGGAAGATAATGTGAAGCTTAATGAAGCAGGTTTTCCAGATCGAAGTAAAAGCATACCTCTAAATAATACACTTGCATTAGATAACATTGACTGTAAACTTAATCATCTCTCATCTCAACAGGCTAGTGACTTGAAAAAGTTATTGGAACTTTTTCCAGAGATCTGTGGAGATGTGCCTGTCCAGACATCAATGGTAGATTATCTGCTAGAACTTAAGCCAGGTACAGAACCTCAGAAGAGTGCCCCATATCGAGTTTCCCCTCAAAAGAGAGCCATACTAAAGAAGGAAACTGACTTTTTGCTACAACATGGTTTTGCGGAGCCAAGTATTAGTCCTTGGGCATCGCCATGTGTTTTAGTTGAGAAACCAGATGGCTCCTATAGACTCTGCACTGACTTTAGAAGACTAAATGAGGTAACTGTATCGGATTCTTATCCATTACCAAGGGTGGATGACCTCATAGATCTGATACTTGTC
>NC_087212.1:12859245-12881745 GCF_015104395.2 Macrobrachium nipponense
ACAGATACTCGAATGCATATTGCAAGCATTTCCTTAAAAGGAATATTGATCATTAATTATTCATGCTCTATGTCCAAGGATTTCAGTGGTTCGCAACGTGAGGCGTACCAGGGGGTAATTTGATTTTTAAGGTTGTGTGGGGGGGGGGGGGGCGGTTTGCAATTCGCGAATTTAAGTTTAAACCAAATTAATGGCCTTTACGCTTCCTCCACGGGAATATAAGAATTGTAGAATATCACCACAAGAGGATCAGGATTTTAGAGGAATATAGGTAGGACGTGTGGCCAAGAAAAGGTTGGGAAACACTGGTCTAGAAGCACTTGCTAAAAGCGAAATTCTAACGCATAATAAACACAAAATGTGATCACTGAAACGGACCTTTTCCTAAAGACTGACGTAGTTGGTGAGGCATAAGGCTGAACTCCACTAAAACGAGAACACTGTTGAATAGCAGATCTCGTACTGACTTTCCACCCCGTCTCCCATTTCGTTTTATGGTAACGTTTTATGACGAGATCACTTCATTTGAATGAATTTTTTGGACGGAAAATGTATAAAGCTGTTAATATTGATATGAGTTTTTAATTGTGCATAACTAGGAAAGCACTTTGAAAAGAACGGAAGATGAATATATTAGTAAATCATTTGTGTACCATAAAAATGTATTTAGTCATGAAAAAAACATCAAAATACACTAATTAGTGAATATGTATTGACGGATAAATATTTGTTAATACCAATTGGTTAAAGAGAGACTTTCCCTGACAGAGAGAGAGAGAGAGAGAGAGAGAGAGGAGGAGGAGGAGGAGGAGGAGGAGGAGGAGAAGGAGGAGGGGGTCCCGTTCATTGCATTTAGAATACATTACTGATGGGTTTGAAGACAAGCTCATTTGGCAAAGCTCAGTGGTATCATCTTAGGCAAAATTACTTGGCGAATTTCACTGCCTCATGATTCATGTTTCTCTTTCGGTACCACCTTTTCATTGTCTCTGGGGGTCTGTTTCTTAAATGTTTAAATGATTATGGTTATTCTCCAACACTGTAAAGTATCTGTGCAAATGAATTATTCTTATAATAACTGGTATTCCTAACACATTAAAATATTTCTCCTGGTGTTCAACTCGCTTCCCTGTCTGTTTACAGTCGTAGAAAGCGAGCCTTCGAAATTTATTTTTATGGGTAAAAGGAAGAATAAATAAAATAGCTACTGATATAACTAATGCAATGACCTCTCCTAGTTTATTAGGGATGGATCGTAGGATAGCGTATGCGAATAAGAAATATCATTCGGGTTGAATATGTGCGGGGGTGACTAAGGGATTAGCTGGAATAAAATTATCTGAAGTTAGTTCATTTTCTAATTTGGAATCGATAAACAGGCAAACAGACGGAAAGATTGCGAATTAGTTTTGAAAACTCGTATGTAGAAACCGGAATCACTTATTGAACACTCCCGATAATTACCTGTTATTCTGGCAATAAAGTTAACGGGGTGTCCTATTAACACTCAAAATCGACGTATCTTTGTTTCAATTTTTTTTCTAACGATCATTCATTACATTATTTATTGATTTTGTGTGATTGTTTGTTCTTGTGTCATACAAGCTTGTGGCAATTGATGTGTGTGTGTTCGTGTATCATACAACTTCCTAATAAAGATGAAGAAATAAATCCTTGATACAACAGATTGAAGGCATAGATATACAAATAAGTCGACCAATAAACGGCTAAAAGATAAACTAGAAATGGTTTAGGTGCGGTAATAATTCCTTCATTTTCATAAGGTTCATCTAACCTGAAGCGCCGTGTAGTTCCCAACATACATCCAGTGACGGTACAAGACAAAAATCCCAGCTATTCGCAAAGGTCGATGTTTTTGAAGCGCGTACTTTGTGGACAGCTTGGACCCTTGCAGTGACCAGAGCCCCTCGGAAGTTAGTGCTCGTATCTGTCCCATAAGGCATCATTTAATGAGTGGCAAAGGTGGTCTGCAACTCTATTGTGAAACTTCAGACTTGTAATCCAGGCTTAACCAGAACTAAATTGTTATTGCACTCTTGAAATTAATTTCGGCTAGGTCATGAAAAGTGATGACCAGGTTAAATCAGTTAGGAAAGGAAATAAGCACTGGATATTATAGGAATATCCAGAAAAAGTGAACCTATGACTAGTAACTCGTAACTATTTTGTTCCAAAAGCGAATTATGAGCATACGTAGGCGTATACATAGTGGACATGTAATATTTTTCAGTAATTACCGTAGTAGCCTAGGTAGTTACAACCAAAAACTAAAGATATGCGTAATTTTCAGTATCTTGTAACATGAATATACCACCACCTGGGAGCTCGTGTATACTATTGTTGATAATCCTTCAAAATTTATGTCACCGCAGCCTTGGCTTTTTTTAAGAGAATATTACATATATATATAATATATATATATATAATATATATATATATATATATATATATATATTATATATATATATATATAGTCAACACAGCTTCGTCTCTTTATTAGCTTGTTTCAAATATAATTTGAATCGTATATTGTTCAGTGTGAGGAAATCTTTCTAGATTAAACTGCTTCCCATTTTATCTTTGTGACTCATCGTGTTGTAAGCATATGCCGATAACAAAGTTTTTTTTTCTGTAACGCTCAGCCTGCGATTATCGCTCGAGATCTGATCGCGTCCGGTAGTTGATTGTGATTCTTATCGTTTCCTTTATTACTTTGTTGTAAAAGTAATAATGTCGAAAACTGTTGCCTTTTGTTGTTTCGTATTGTTCTTGAGAAAAGTGACTACAATATTTTCGGACGTGGCTGACGGCCAAATGCTTGCACAATAATACTGTGGTATTCAAAGCGATTCCCTGTTATGCCGTCTGGTTTTCGCTAGAGAGTAATGGATATACTACTCAGAATTGAACGTGAATTAATATTAACAAGCAGTTTACAGCAACGAAAAATTCGGATATTTATATATTTCTTTAAATTCACAAAAAACCGAGATATTAGAATTGTACCGGGAAATGAAAATGTACATGAAATGTACGGAATGTCTTTGGCATCAAGATAGGGATTTATCAGTATCATAGGATTTGCAATCAGCATTACAACTTTATTAGCAATACTTCTTTCTAGTCATTCAAAGCCGTAAAATTTCCAAGAGCAAAATAATATTGATATGAACTGTTTAGACTCGTAATTGTCCAACTCTTAGTAGGACGCCGGGAGGTGTGTGTGTGTGTGTGTGTGTGTGTGTGTGTGGGGGGGGGGGGGGGGGGGGGAAGCAGCGCTGTCAGTGCACCACATGCGGTGTACTGTAGACATCACTAAAGGTTCTTTGCAGCATCCCTTCGGCGCCTAACTGCAATCTCTGTCTGTCAATCCTTTTACTTTACTTCCATTCATATCATCTTTCTCCCATCTGGCTATCCAGCCTCTTTTAACAAATATTTCATAGTGCAACTGTGAGGGTTCCCTCCTGTTACGCCTTTCAGAACTACCCACTCACAATTTCCTTCCCAACGCTGAATGACCTCATTGGTCCTAGTGCTTGGCCTTTGGCCTAAACTCTGTCTTCAATTCAGTTCAACCCTTAGTAGGAGGCGGCGCCGTATTCTGCTGTTAACCCTTGCTTTCGGTATCTTTCCACAAAATAGTCTCCGTCGATTTCCTAGTGTTTCGAGAGCGGTTGTTTGTTAAATATGACATTGGGTTACATGAGTATATTCTCTAATGTAATAAAGTTTATCTACCCTGTTTTCTTTTGCTGTCTTATCCAGGAGAAGGTCATATTCGTCAGTCTTTTCTTGGTCGTTATGGCATCTTCCATCTAACGTGCATAGAATTGAAAGCGAATATTTTTGACAGATTATTATGTTATATCTAAATTCATCACATCCGACAACGAGGATTGTGAACCAAGAGTGTCTTGTGTCGTGACTGCTACTACTACTACTACTACTACTACTACTACTAATAATAATAATAATAATAATAATAATAATAATAATAATAATAATAATTAGATATTTCATATGATGTTTATAACTGGAAACTCAGTTTATATTTCAGTGCTCTTCCACAAATCATTAATCTTTTCTGGCTTATTTCTTTTTATTTTCACATGTATCATCCGCACTATCTTCTTCATTTTTTCCTTATACTATCCTGGGTCCTTCGTGGGTGGCTAAGTGAGAGAGAGAGAGAGAGAGAGAGAGAGAGAGAGAGAGAGAGAGAGAGAGAGGCAGGAGGCCAGCCTGGTCACCTGCCATAGACCAGATTTACTTGCGGTTGTGGTCATCGGAAACCGCAACACCCAGCTCTTACCTGAGGTCTTTAAAAGGTCAAGAGATCTCGTAGTTTGTGTGTATGAGAGCTTAGCGCTGGTGTATGTGTATGTGTATGCTTGTGTTTCTAGGTTGGGGGCGGATTACGAATGCCTTAGCTTCATCTGCATTACGGTGTTGGTGTTATGTTTATGTTGATGCGTATTGCATGCGATATTGATGCATATTATATATAATATATATATATATATATATATATATATATATATATATATATATATGTGTGTGTGTGTGTGTGTGTGTATGTATGCATATTATGTATTATATATTATATATAAATGTATATATGATATAAATACGTATAATGTGAAGACACATATGCACACACACACATACACACACAAACACACACACACACACACACATATATATATATATATATATATATATATATATATATATATATATATATATATAACTTAGATGTGTCTGTATGTTTTGAAGTTAAATTCTAGTAGATATGTATAAAAGTACTTAGCTTACGCACCAGGCAAGAACTGACCAAGAGGGCAAGTGCAGGGTTGGGGGGGGGGGGGGGGCAAAAGGTCCAGCATTATTGATAGTTATTATGACCTGATGGGCTCTGGAATGCGCTTGTTGATGAACGAGAGAAAGAGAGATCGAGGGACAGCGGGTTTCTGGAAAGAGGAAACAGGTGATTTCAGAGAACTACACACGACCACACGAAATATGAGAGAGAGAGAGAGAGAGAGAGAGAGAGGAGAGAGAGAGAGAGAGAGAGAGATTCTAAAACTTGGTGTTAGTGTAGAGTATTAATTTCGTGAGATTTCCATCGAGCAGCAAATTGCCACTGTTCAATTCTGAGGGCCTGTGTATAGGTGCACTATCTTTTTCTCGTACCAGTACAGACGTTATACCTCTTGTTATAAATGTATACATAAAAACAACCCAAAGAAAGATGGAGCAGAGCCTAAGTACTTAAACGCGATCCTCGAAAATGATCACCTACGCATATTCGTTAATTTACGGTTGCGTTTGCTCACGGACAAACGCACGCATTCATGAAATGACCGTTGTCCATTTCTCCTTCACTCCTCGGCCTCTCCCGATCTCCCCACTCCCTCCTTCTCCTCCTTCTCTTCCCTTTCTTTGCCAAACTCCCAGCCAGTATACAACCTCCAGACTTTATCTCGGGTGTAACTAATCGAAATGTGAAAAAAGACACAAGATGGACAACGGGGACCAGATGAACAGGTGGGGGACGATGGATGATAGTGGTTGTTGGGGCTTAGGGAGGAGGAGCTGAGAGATATGGCAGCTGAGAGAGAGAGAGAGAGAGAGAGAGAGAGAGAGAGAATCTTCAGGTTCAAGTAGCCTCACTAAACAAAGCACTGGAATGTTGTCTTTATCATTCCAAAGGCAGGAATGAAATCGACATCTAAGCTGGAATGACTCGACATCTTGCAATCCTCTGTGGGATTGTTCACATATCATATTTCGGTTAGTTGATTCTTTATGAACATTTATGGAAGATATAATCATATGCTCAATGTAATTTCGAGGGTAGCCAACATCTGGGAATTAATGAAAATCGTCTTGCATTTGTGATGTTAGGCCTGATTCACCTCTTTCGATTCTTACTTCACACATTATCCTTTCAAAGTCTACAATACACATTATTATTTCAAAGTAAAAATTCACATTATGCTTTGAAAGTGTACAATACACGTTAGGCTTTCAGAGTGCATAATGCACATTATGATATCAAAGTATAGAATACACGTTATGCTTTGAGCGTGTACAATACACATCATGCTTTCAGAGTGTACAATATTAGAAGTTCAGTTCTTTCCGGCATACACCCGAGGACGGTCCAGGACCTTATGTCTGTTTCAGTGTTGTGGTCTGTTGTTACAGACTATTACTAATACTACTACTTATGGTGTGAGCGTAACTTTATTTCGTCTAGACTCCAGAGAGCCTCCTCTCCGCTCCTTCACCTCTCGTAGCAAGTCCTTCTCATCTCACCCTCTTCTGCCTTCAGTCTGCCACCTCCACCATTGAGGATCTCTCCTGTGAGCATCGATATATTACACGATTTTAGATTATGATAATCCCATACAATACGAAGTCTTAGAGGTCACTCACTATATATAAGTGCGCAGAATGAGGGCACCTTTGTTCCTTTTTTCTCATAAAGCGTTCAAATCTCACCGAGCCACAGATGCAGAATATGATTTTTAAGGAGCAATCACGATGTCGTCCCACTCATAAGAAAGGGTAATGTGTACCTGACCGTTTCTGAAGTAGTACTCAAAAGCTATATTTTGCCTAGTAAGAAGTTCCTGGTTGGACGAGTGATTTACGTGTTCCCCTACCGATTCGGTAGTCTCAAGTTCGATTACCCGCTCTGCCAACGTGGAATCAAAGGAATTTGTTTCTAGTGATTAGAAATTAATTTCTCGATGTAATGTGGTTCGGCTCCCACAATAAGCTGTAGATCCCGTTGTTAGGTAACCAGTTGGTTCCTTGCCACGTAAAAATATCTAATCCTTCGGGCCAGCCCTAGGAGAGCTGTTAATCAGCTCAGTAGTCTAATTAACTAAGATATACTTCTCTGCCGAGTCAGAATAAGCGTGAGGTTGGAGGAAGCGAAGTTCTTTTCTTGCTGACTGACATAGACATGCCTCTCTCACGAGAATTAAAGGCTATGCCGCCTAGTCTCAAGAGAGAGTTAGGCAGATGGGATTTTATTAAGATAATGTTGAAAGTCCTCTCGACTACCACCTCGAATAGTAATTCACGGTCGTCGGTCATTTAAACGGCTGATATAGTCTAGCGTCTTTTAGTGGAGCTTTTTTCTTCTGTTCTGAACCATCTCTCCTCTCTGGGTAGTTCCACTCTCAGTTGAAATGACGGCCATAGATGAGGCAGTAAAAGCATTAAAGCGAGTCAGAATTATGCTGTAGCTGTCGAACTTCTATGACGTTTATGATTTAGTGCCGCGCTGTAACACGTCTAAGTTCTGATGGTTGGTCAATTGGTTGTTTATGATGGCTTGTTCGAGACTCTCTCTCTCTCTCTCTCTCTCTCTCTCTCTCTCTCTCTCTCTCTCTCTCTCTCTGTATTCATATTATTAAAGTCAACTCTATTATTAATTTTTGAGGAACAGCTCGTATAAAATCAATTAAGATCATCAAAGCTCTCAAGACAATATACAGTTAGATACGTCGGCCAATTATAAATAAATTATTATACCTTCTTAAGGAGTCTTGCAAAGGCCACTGTGGTTAAAGTCGATAACCTTTTGCTGTTGTGATATCAGGTAAATTATTGTTGAATCAGTCCATTTCTGCGTATATACTATATATATATATATATATATATATATATATAGATAGATAGATAGATAGATAGATAGATAGATAGATAGATAGATAGATAGATAGTAGATAGATAGATATATAATATGCATGAATTTAGATATTACCTGATCCGTGTAGCTGACTAAACATCGAGTGCTCATACTGACTACACAGCATGAAAAATTATAAGTAAAGCTCTAAACCTTCGCACTATTTATTTGCCGATAAAGATACGTACATTGCTATAATAAAAAGTATTTCCATTCAGGGACCTCCACAATTAATACTTGCTAACACACTGGATAAATAATTTGAAAATTTCCAAATAATTGATTTGTATGTAAGAAACGACGGAATTCCTCGATCTTCTGTAGATTTCATTTGGGGAGTTCCAGGCCACAGGAGAACTAGGCCAGAGTTTTATTGCTTTCTTGAACTCATTACTGATATGGGTCACAGGTGAAACAAAGTGGGTGGTGGGTTTCACCCTGTGTGTTTTATGGCAGTGAGTCAGCTTTTTTTTTTCTCTCTCTCTCTCTCTTCTTTTGCTGCTGTGCCGGGAATCTTCAAACAATTTCCTTGAAAACATAATGTAAATTTCAGAGGTGATTTTGGATTACCCACCGTTTTAAGGGTGTTGTGTGGCCATAATCCTCCGTCTGTGTACGGCCTCTCTTGATGTTAGTTTGTTCTCTGTCACAGATAATTAGAGAAAACTCTGAACAGAGCGAATGTTCCGTTATTCCCATATTTATTTTAACTGCTTTTCTCTTCAATTGGAGGTTTTCTCTATTTCACAATTGGGCTTTCTATTCTCGGAAGCTTGTTACATATGAATGTGTGCACATTTTGGAAAATAATAATACAGTCTTGGGTACTACTGTAGTGGTTACTAGCAATCAGATAAATCTCTTCAAATTAAAAGATGTTTGTATAAGATTCACAGCACTTAAAACGTGATCACTCGCTATGTCATGTTTACTATACTCTGTTTTTTTTTCTTCTGTCCATCCGCCTGTGGTGTTTTCGCATGGTAACACTGCGTCCCAGGCTTTAAATAGTTACGCTATGTGTAAGTTTTAGTTAAATAAAAGGATATCTGGGTGTACATTGGCAACTGAGAAGTGTTTTAATAAATTACTGTATGCGAATTATACTGTTAATATTCGAATTAGGATATTATTTAAAGCCCGGGACGCAGTGTAACCATGCGCAAACACCACAGGTGTATGGACAGAGGGAAAAAAACAGAGTATAGTCACGAACACTTTCTTAATCCAATACTGATTATAGCTTCTTCGTCCTCTCAGTACTTACTCTGGTGAACTAAGGCAGTTATTCATGAAATATTTCTCACTCTTGTACGAGATCGTCTTTCCATCGCAACTCATTGCTGTAAAAAAAATCAGCCATCCCTATTTAGCTTTAAGAAATTCATATGTAGATGTGGTGACTCCACCGCCCCAACTTAAGTAAGGAGCAATCAGCCAAGGTAGCTGCCATGCCCGAGCAATGCTACGCTGGGCTCACTTTTGCTAGGTCCATGGGACGCTCCCAGCCTACTTATTGCGTATTCACCTAGCCGTAAGTGGGTGCCAGCTATCGAGTAAAATGACATAGGGCTAGCACCCGCATCCCTATAGAATTGCTTAGAAACCAGAAGCTTTTACCCTTCAGGCGCGAACCTGTCTGAAGGGGAAAATGTGGATAATGAAAAAGGCCTATTTTTACCCACAAGTATGTATGTAGTATGTGTCTCCCAGTTTAATCTTCCAACGTTCTAAGAAATTTAAGGGCCTATGAAAACGCACATAACAAAGGGAGACCATATAGTACTTCCACTGGCAGTACTTCAACCCTAATCACTGGCGAATGAGGAGAGTGAGGAGGTAACAAGAGTAATTATATGGGATATACAGGTGGTGAAAGACTCCGCTCTGCTTTAGGCATCGTTAGCTCACACCTGGTTCAAGTATGGTAGTCGGATCGGCCGAAACACAAGCTTCAGAATTTGTCGTAAAAGGAACTCGTCGGTGGAATCGGATGTTGAGGGCCTCTTGAGGGATTCATATTATCAGTTTGATTTACAATAACACATTCCAGGATCTTCCTTTTATACGGGTCGTTACTTTTGAAAAACAACTTAGTCCGCTCTAATTTTTTGGTATATCCTATCCACACAAATAAACACATGTATGTAGTATGTATGTATATCAACAAGTCGTTTCCACTAACAACCCTTGGCACTCGAGAAAAGACGTGACAGTGAGTACTATCACAGAAATACCTGAAAACCTCCAACACATACGGTGCCATCCATTCACCTATATCTTTCACATCCTCTTTCACGGCGAGGCTTTTCCTTTCCAATTTTTGTTCCACGACATTTATTCTTCCTACTAAAACTTTATAAATGTGCACCTTTCGCTCGCCTATCATCCTTCATATTCTCCGTGCGAACGAACCGTCTTAAAATCCTCTGATCCTTAATTTGCTTAGGTCAGCCCTCTGACAACTTTCAAGTACTACTTCCAGAGTTTTCATCACTTCATTTCTTCTTATATCTCATGTACTACTACACATTCAATGCGTCACCACTTCTTCAACGTTTTTTCTCTCTTGGCTTCTATAGACACTTTTAGTTGCTTCCCAAGCATTTGCACACCTCCGGTTACCCTCCTTGCTTCACCCATTCTGTGACTGCTCTCTTCCCTCATCCTACCAGTAGTCATCCTGTAGTACATTTATGCTCAGATACCTGTACAAAATCAGTTATTTCCATTCTTCCACTATCCATGTTCAAATTCATTGCTCAGTCTTCTGGCTTTCTATTTACCCTTATTTAATCTCACGTTTCTCCTCTTGCAAGCAATTTAAAATTCACCCATTTCTGCCGTTTCTCTTCACTCACCAGAATCAGACTTTATCATCTGCCAGCATCAGACATTCCACACTCCATTCCCACTTACATCTGACATAACTCAGTCTATAAGGGTATTTGATTGTCATAGAGGAACGACACAGCTTTGTCTTCGACCCACTTTTACACAAAACCAGTCACTCTTCCACCCACAAATTCTAAAATACACTACACTGCCATCATAAATTTTTTTTTCATTCTCACAACTTGTCTCGTATACTATACGTCCTCAAGACACTGTGCACTGCCTCTCAAGGCTTTCATAAGATTTTCTGGGTCTCTGTTACCAACACACTGGTTTAAAACTTTGCATAAAACTCTTTCATAACAAGTGCATAAGCTTTTCACGTTTTTTTTCTGATTCCAAGCTGTTCTTCCCTTATCAATTCCTGTCATGTCTGACTTTAACACTCAGAATCCTACCTTGCGCTTTCCCCGGTATACTAAGTAAAACTATGGTCATACAATTCTTACAGTATCCTTTATCACCTTATTCAAGGACCGATTATTTCTCTCGGCTCTTCCTTTGGAACCTTTTCCTCATCTAAACACCTTATACATCCCGGTCAGCCACTAAAAAACACTTGTAATCTCATCAACTCTTGGCGTCTCCATTTTTGCTTACTCGGGGAGTAAGCCTACTAAACTACTTTGTTGTTGTTGGTGGTGGGGGGGGGGGGGGGGACGGGGTTTAGGAAAGCCCTATGGAAAACTAAAAAGGTCTGAAAAAGGTGTTTCACAAACTGCTTTCATTCCATTTTCTTTCTTTCCTAAAACCACTACTCCTCCTTGCTGACTCCTTAAACCCATTCTGGAATTTTATACCATCTTCATATATTCCTTAAACTTCTGGGACCTTAACCCTAGACCATTTTTATCCATTATCAAACTGTCTTGTTTTAATAATCCCTGCAGCTATATTTTACTCTTTCTTCTTGGCCATAGACCTCTGTTGTAACATTCACTCCTTGCAAATAGTGATCAGATTCGTCGCCATTCACTCTTGCTTTGCCTGTTTCTTCCATCATCTTGCTCTACCATCTATCCTGCACTAACACCTAATCTAACAACAGTTTTTCGCCGCCATCATTATTTTTCCAAGGTTACTTTAGAATAGATTTCTTTGGAAACCTTACCTATATCTCCAACAGTCAAGCCCCTTTCCAAACACATTTCCACAAGTCTATATTTATTGACCATAGGGACTCCATATCTGCCAACAATACCATGTATGTCTCTGTTACCTGCCTTTTACATTTAAATCCTTTAGCACAGTCAGACTTTTATACTGAGAAACGAGTGAAACAAAGGTTCAGACTCCATAAAACTCTTACCCACTCATTCTTCTCCAATTTTGGTTTATACACAATCACTGCTACAACTCTTCCGAGTACCGCACTTAGTCTTATTTATACAATTGTCGAACTGACACATTCATGCTCAACACCTTTCAGCAAAGCCAGATCCAATTATTCTTTGTCCTTCTCTTCTACTTACAACCCTGCCATTTCACTTTTGTCTCACTCAATGCCAAAACATCAAGCTTTTTCTCTGTAAATAAATCAGCAGCCATGCATTTCTTGCATATTGCACAACAAGCACGCGCAATCAAGACCCAAGATGCAGAAAGAGAAAGACAGAACCGCTGTTTTGGAGAGAACGGATTTTTAATGACACTAGAGGGGAGAGCGGCTCCAGTGATGAATAGGCCAAGTTTCTTGTGTGTGTGTGTGTGTGTGTGAGTGTGTGTGTGTACGGGTGGCAGTACGTAGGGAAGAGGTTTTAGTAGTATATAAAATTCTCTGACGGTAAAAAGAACTTTTGATGTCGCAATTCAACACTTTTATCAGGAACGGTCTAGCATTTGCACACATATATAGTATACATACACACACACACACACACACACACACACACACACATATATATATATACTATATATACATACATATATATATATATACTATATATAATATATATATATATATATATATATATATATATATATATATATATATATATATATATACACAGTTGCGGCTCCAGTCATGACAGAAATTATGGAGTGGATGGAAAAGAGATTAATCTGCTACGGAGTTATTTTGACTGATGGGACGGTTATTGAAACAGGAAGAGGAGGTGAAATAGTATTGGAGTAAGAAGAGCTGGATGATTAATATTTTCAGGTCTGGCTTGTGTTAAAAAAGGCTTTAATTGTGGAAGTTATTTTAAAGATACCGAACTGCGATGGATCCTTATATAAGACATCTTAGGTCATCAGAGTAAATGACTTCAAACAATCTTTGTCAATATTACCAGTTATGACATGGACCATCGACGGACGTTTCTTGTTTGTCACTTTATCATAAGTTTATTTTAACAGAGATCTTTCACGTTCACAATTGATCCCTGGTTCTCTTTTCCTGCCGAGAGCACAAGCGCCTTCGCTGAACAGCAGCACAATATATATGCAGTGAATGTGGCTCCTCGCTGTCGAACTTCTCAGTTCCAGAGGTCCTTTATTCCTCGCAACGCAATTGGAACTTCAGAAATTCAAGCGATTATGCAATGCATTACTACTCTGATTCAGTTCAACTGGTGTTTTCATATTTTACGCGCATATTTATTTATTTTCTAGTTTGTCGATTTGCCTGTTTTTCTCATTCATCTCCGCTCTCTGTATTTCCCATTACCTTCTGTTACTTCCTTTGAATGCACACCATATTCTTTGGAAGTTTGAATTTCAAGTCAGTGGCCCCTGTGGACTTGTTCCATTTGAATAGGGTTCATCTTCTTAATAATAATAATAATAATAATAATAATAATAATAATAATAATAATAATAATAATTAAAAATTCCTCATAGTAGCACGAGTCTTCAAATGGAGAAAACGAAATCCCACCAGTTATGTAAATGTACATATATTTAAGTTTAAAACAGAAAAGATAGCTTTTCGGGAATCAGTACGGTTCCCCTTATAAGGGGGGAACCGTATGATTCCGCAAAGCTATCTCTTTTCTGTTTTAAACTTAAATATATGTACATTTACATAACTGTGGATTTGTTTCTCCAACTAATAATAATAATAAATAATGATAATATAATAATAATAATAATAACACTAATAATATAACACTAATAAATAATAATAATAATAATAATAATAATAATAATAATAATAATAATAAAAAAATAATATAATGATAATGATAATAATAATAATGATATAATAGTAATAACACTAATAATAATAACACTTAAATATATAATATGAATTATACATGATAATAATAATATATATAATAATAATAATATATTAATAATAATGAGATAATAATTAATAAATAATACTAATAATAATAATAGATGTAGTATATCAGCAAAGAAATAGTTCCATGGTTTATCTTAAGCTTCCATTACAGAGCAAAGGAATTGACTCTTAGGTATACTTATATAGACAAACATCAAGAAAATGCTTCCTTTTCATCTTCCCTAACTGAGCAATGTTTTCTAAAGCTCTTTTAAGCAATTTATGACCTTAGGTTTATAAAGTTCAGAAAAACGGTGTCAGGTGGTGGCGTCATTCGACAACGTGGAAACTTAGCCATACTGCATGGTTTACGTTAACAAATACTAATGTATAAAATCAATGATTATACTTTCTCCATTCTAGGTAGGTAGGTAGGTAGGGAGAGAGAGAGAGAGAGAGAGAGAGAGAGAGAGAGAGAGAGGAGAGAGAGAGAAGGGGGAACAAGGGGAGGGCAGTCAGATGTAAAAAAAGAATGAGAATAATGTTTGTGCCAGTGGTTTTTAAGATTTAAGCTTTTCACGCTGAGAAAAGAAACAGCATCTGAACAAAAGGATTCTTCATTTCATGTGTGAAAGAGATTTTAATGTTCACAGGAAAAAACGAGGAAGTTTTAAGATTAAGTAGAGCCTCTTTAGAAATTTAGAGGCACAAAAAGATTATTTAATTTTTAAGGCGAAAATAATAAGGGTTTGCAGTAGTCTATAAAAAAAATATGGAACAATCTGCACCATTTTTGTGTATATGGAGGCGAGGACGGAACGGGATCTAGTGTTAGTGCTAAATTAAACGCAAGGGAAATGTACGTAGTGCTGTCTATTGATATCATGCGAGTTTGGTGAACCTTTCCGGAAGTTTTGTTACATTTTCTCGGTCGGAATAGAGAAGATGGCAAGACTTCATTCACAGATGTCTACTGAAAATTTTCACTTTAAAAGTATGAGACACGTGACAGAAATGTCTTGCGCCCAAATTTAGCTTTTCATTCCTTTTAAGGGTTATGGTGTCTTGTCGTATCCTTTGGTGTTATGCGTTGCGATTTTTCATTCTGTTTTGCTTTGTGGTTCCTATTCATTCATAGCTCTTTGTTGGCATATCTCGATTCAAAATAGTCTCTCTCTCTCTCTCTCTCTCTCTCTCTCTCTCTCTCTCTCTCTCTCTCTCTCTCTCTCTCTATATATATATATATATATATATATATATATATATATATATATATATATATATATATATATATATATATATATATATATATATATATATATATATGGAGGCTCAATGGTACTTCGTTGTTTCTAAACCTGACAGCGGATCGAATTCTACTCTTGACGAAGCACTTATCACTTATAATTCCTCTTGGGAGTAAGTTATTCCGGAGGTTGCAGTGAATTGGATACTAAACGATAATTGTGGCTTCGTATTTGTGAACATAATGGAAAATCAGGGCATGTGACATATATATATATATATATATATATATATATATATATATATATATATATATGTATTATATATATATATATATATATATATATATATATATATATATATATACTATATATATATATATATATCATATATATGTTCTACTACTTTTCTCTACTCCCCTCTACCCCGAGACCATCACGGTCTCCAGCAACTTTTTTTTTTCTCACTGTTTCTCTTTCCCTTTCGGCCTCAGCCGTGGCCATTTCCTGCTTTTGGCAGTGTTTCCCCTCTCATAAATCGGGTGTGTTACGACAGGTGCACCGTAGAGGGGGGAAAAAACCCGGTAGGGCGGGAGGTAAGGCACGATGTGGGCCGTAATGTAACTCCCCCTCTTTTGCAACATCTGTGTCAGATTGAGAGAGAGAGAGAGAGAGAGAGAGAGAGAGATTTAGATATGCAGCTCCTTTTTGTGTATGATAAGAGGGCCACAAAATTTTTAAAATTCCGCATAGAAGAGTACTATGCTTCCACAAAAATTTTATTCATAACTGATTCAGTACCAAAGACCAAGCACCGTACCCTGCCACTTAATATTGATAAACACGAAATAGATACATGTACATATACGTATTTTCGGCTCAATCAATGTTAAAAGCCCAATCTTCAGCAAGACGGGGCTCCGAAATAGTAAAATTTACGACGTTCTAATTGTTGCTCCGCAGTCAAGATGGGTTATTTAACCGGGGTTGGCAGCTCTCTTTCGATGCAGCATCCGGCCGCCTCTTTCTTAGCAAGTGGCCCTTTCTGCTTTCACTGCCTTCCTTATAAAGAGGAAGGAGAACGCAATCTTCTCTTCTTCAGTCGTCATTATTATTATTATATTATTATATTATTATTTTTTTTTTTTTTTTTTTTTTTTTTTTTTTTTTTTTTTTTTTGCTCTATCACAGTCCTCTAATTCGACTGGGTGGTATTTATAGTGTGGGGTTCCGGGTTGCATCCTGCCTCCTTAGGAGTCCATCACTTTTCTTACTATGTGTGCCGTTTCTAGGATCACACTCTTCTGCATGAGACCTGAGCTACTTCGCCTCTAGTTTTTCTAGATTCCTTTTCAGGGATTCTTGGGATCGTGCCTAGTGCTCCTATGATTATGGTACGATTTCCACTGGCATATCCCATATCCTTCTTATTTCTATTTTCAGATCTTGATACTTATCCATTTTTTCCCTCTCTTTCTCTTCAACTCTGTGTCCCATGGTATTGCGACATCAATGAGTGATACTTTCTTCTTGACTTTGTCAATCAACGTCACGTCTGGTCTATTTGCACGTATCACCCTATCCGTTCTGATACCATAGTCCCAGAGGATCTTGCCTGATCGTTTTCTATCACTCCCCTCAGGTTGGTGCTCGTACCACTTATTACTGCAAGGTAGCTGATGTTTCTTGCACAGGCTCAGTGGAGGGCTTTTGCCACTGAATCATGCTCTTTTGTAACTGGTTCTGTGCAAGTGCCGGGCATTCACTTGCTATGTGGTTTATGGTTTCATTTTTCGTATTGCACTTCCTACATATGAGATGTTATTTCCGTCTATCGTACTTTGAACATATCTGGTTCTTAGTTTTTGGCCTGATCTTGTGCCGCTGTTATCATTCCTTCAGTTTCCTTCTTTAGCTCTCCCCTCTGTAGCCATTGCCAATTGTCATCGCTGGCTAGTTCTTTAGTCTGTCTCATGTATTGTCGTGCATTGGTTTGTTGTGCCAGTCCTCTGTTCTTTCTGTCTTTCTCCTGTCTCTGTATATTTCTGGGTCTTCGTCTACTTTTATTAGTCCTTCTTCCCATGCACTAGCTTTACTCATCGTCTTCACTGGTTTTCAGATATTGCCCCAGTGCTCTGTTTTCAATGTTGACGCAGTCCTCTATACTTAGTAGTCCTCTCCCTCCTTCCTTTCGTGTTATGTATAGTCTGTCCGTATTTGCTCTTGGGTGTAGTGCTTTGTGTATTGTCATTTGTTTCCTGGTTTTTCTGATCTATGCTGGCGGAGTTCTGCTTCGTCCATTCCACTATTCCTGCGCTGTATCTGATTACTGGCACTGCCCACCATGTTTATGGCTTTATCATATTTCCGGCGTTGAGTTTTGACTTGAGTATCGCCTTGAGTCTCTGCATATATTCTTTCCTGATCGTGTCCTTCATCTCTTGGTGTATCTCTCCTCCTTCCATTATTCCCAGGTATTTGTATCCTGTCTCATCTATGTGTTTGATGTTGCTCCCATCTGGTAGCTTTATCCCTTCAGTTCTCGTTATTATTATTATTATTATTATTACTTATTATTATTATATCATTATTATTATTATTGCCGTTGTTTTTTATTATATAACATGAACTGAAGTTACCTGTGTATGGAGTAATGTAAAGTTAATGTTGGCGAAGACTTGTTGAGGGAATTTGTAGTAACCACATGTTGCTACAGGCAGGGGAATGTTATGTCACGCTCGTTGTTTACCGTCCTCTGAATTTTATTTTGAAAACAATGGTTAGATACGGAACTAAAGGTTTAGACAGGAGTAACGATAGAAACTTGATGATGCCGGTTTGTAGCGATATGCCATAGAATTCACACAGCTTACTTGATCGAATAAATCATATATGCAGAGAGAAGGTAATTAGGCTAATTCTAGGAAATAATAAGGACAGTATTTGCATAAATAGATGAAATAACACTAGATGGAGAAAATATTAATGATATTGAGTCTAAAATATCCAGGAGCGCAGATACCCAGTACGAGAGCTTTGGAAATTTAGGAAAAGGCTAAAAAGTTGGAATTTAGGAAAAGACAAAAAGTAGGAATTTAGGAAAAGTCTAAAAACTAGGAATTTAAGAAAAGACTAAAAATTAGGAATTTAGGAAAAGTCAAAATGGTTGGAATTTAGGAAAAGACTAAAGAGTTAGAATTTAGGAAAAGACTAACAAATTTAGGAAAAGACTAAAATGTTGAAATTTAAGAAAAAACTAAGAAGTTGGAATTTCTGAAAAGACAAAAAAGTTGGAATTTAGGAAGAGACTAAGAAGATGGAATTTAGGAAAAGACTAAGAAGTTGGAATTTAGGAAAAGGCTAAGTAGTTGGAATTTAGGAAAAGACTAAGTTGTTGGAATTTAGGAAAAGACTAAGAAGTTGGAATTTAGGATAAGACTAGAAACTTGGAATTTAGGAAAAGACTAAAAAAAATTTGAATTTGGGAAAAGACTAAAAAGTTGGGGTTTGGGAAAAGATTGAAAAAGTTGGAATTTAAGAAAAAGCTAAAAAAGTTGGAATTCAGGGAAAGACTGAAAAAAATAGGAATTTAGGATGAGACTAAAAGTGTTGGAATTTAAAAAACTGACAAATTTGGAATTTAGGAAAAGACTAAAAGAGTTGGAAGTAAAAAAAATGAAAAAGTTGGAATTTGGGAAAAGACTAAAGCATTTGGATTTTAGGTAAAGACTGAAAAAACGTTGGAATTCAGGAAACAACTAAAAGAGTTGGAATTTTAAAAAAAAATTGAAAATTTGGAATATATGAAATGACTAAAACAATTGGCTTTTAGGAAAAAGACTTTAAAAAGTTGGAATTTAGGAAAATACTATAAGAGTTAGGGTTTTAAAAATGGAAAAATTTGGATTTTAGGAAAAGACTAAAAAAGTTGGAATTTGGGAAAAGACTAAGATAGTTGGAATAAAAAAAAACGAAAAATTTGGATTTTTGGAAAAGACTAAAAAAATTAGATTTTAGGAAAAGGCTAAATAATTTGGAAATTAGGAAAAGACCAAAAAAAGTTGGAATTAAGAAGAAATATAAAAATTGAAAATTTTGGATTTTAGGAGAAGACTAAATATATTTGATTTTAGGAAAAGACTGAAAAAAGTTGGAATTTAGGAAAAGGCGAAAGAGTTGGAATTGAAAAAATGTTGGATTTTAGGAAACGACTAAAACAGTTGAAATTTGGGAAAATGCTAAAAGAGTTGGGATAAAAGACTAAAAAAATTGGATTTTTGGAAAAGACTTAAAAATTGGATTTTTGGTAAAAGACTAAGAAAGTTAGAATTTAGGAAAAGGCTGAAAGAGTTGAAATGTTAAAAAATACAAAAATTGGGATTTTAGGAAAAGACTAAAAAAGTTGGAATTTAGAAAAAGACTAGAAGAGTTGGAATTTAAAAAAATGAAAAATTTGGATTTTAGGAAAATTTAAAAGATTGGATTTTAGGAAAAGATTTCGTAAGGCTCCTGTCCATTGATCACATTCACCTAATTGGATAATCATGCGTTGCTTCTTCTTATGACAAAGAAAGGTGGCCACACAAATCCTTCAGAATACTGTGTTGCCGTGTTAATATCGTTCCATCTTCTTTCCCATCGCTATCCCTACATTAAAGGGTCGGTTGCCTGATGCGCCTTCTCCACTGCCTTCTATCAAAGGCATCATCCTCCACCAAACCTCTTCTCTCCATATCTTCCTTCACTCGATCTCGCCAACTCATTCTCTGCCTCCCTCTCGATCTTCTTCCTCTAACAGCTTCCTCCCAAACCCTCTTCACTCCCTCCTCGTCAGGCATCCTCAACACATGCCCATACCATCTCAGTAGTGACTCTCTTATGACTATCTGTAATCTTCACTAAGTTATGCTTGTGTTGCATATCTTTCCATATTGCTTAAGTATTCAGAACTATTTCCCTTGTATTTTATCTAGCACCTTTAAAGAATTTCTTTGAAATCCTCACGCTCCCGTATTCCATAGTTCCTACAGACTTCTTCTTTTAAGATGTAAGTAAATGTATTGGTGTCTCCTTCTTCCTTATCTTGTTTCCATCAGTCATATAACGAAAGTGGCAACAGGTTCCCAGCTGGCCTAAACGGCATCTAGCGCATAAAAGGTTCGCACACAGGCTACCTCTAGAGGATAGGCAGTAATGTTATCACTAATTCCAGCAGGCATGTGGCTTATTTGCACTTCACTTTATGTATGGACACATCCAGAATATTTTTAATCATACTATAAAGTTCAGACAAAAACTAACGGAGTAGAATACAATTCATCTTTCAAGATAAGAAAAATATTGTTGGTGAGGATTATGTTGAGAAACTCCCTAATATTGTCATTAGAATAACTGGGGAGAAGGTTATTTAGAAGAAAAATAAAGCCTCCCAACATTTTTCAACTTCTTATTACCTAATTCTCTGTCAATATACAAGGTTCTATTAACACATTGAAAGGTGTATCTAGGTGCATTCTAGGAGGGGTGAGTGTCTAATAAACCTTGTTAAGATTGCATAAAAATCCTTAACTGTAGACAGTTTATCAAAAAGGCGATCAAACCCCAGATCAAGTGCAAGTGACTATGGCAACGTCAACAGCAAAAAGTCAAACTATGAGCAACAGGTGCCGGGGATCGAGTACCGAGCACTATTTTTTACTTGTCTTTTTGGTGCGTGTTTTGTTTTTATTTCCGCCCTCAAGCTGCCGTCCCGGGCAACCATTTCTCGATATACATTTCACTTGAGTAGGGTTCAGGGCAATTTTCTCCGCCGTTAAATGACGAAAATAGTTGATACCGATCTGTTTATCAGAGGCTGAGGGCTGCGAGGATTTTTAAGAGCCGTAGTTGGTGCGTATTGCCAAAGCTATATCGTGTGTGAGTATACTCTGTTTTTTTCCATCTGCCTACCCGCCTGTGGTGTTTGCGTACGGTAATACTGCGTCCTGGGCTCTAGATAGTTACGCTATGTATAAGTTTTAGGTAAATAAAAGGATATCTGGGTGTACATTTGCAACAGAAAAGTGTTTTAATAATTTACAATATGCGAATTGCACCGTTAATATTCGAAATGGGATATTGTTGTTATTGTTGACCAACAATAACAACAATATCCCATTTCGAATATTAACGGTGCAATTCGCATATTGTAAATTATTAAAACACTTTTCAGTTGCAAATGTGAGCTGAATGTAACTATCTAAAGCCCGGGACGCAGTGTTACCATACGCAAACACCACAGGCGGGTGGACAGATGGAAAAAAAACAGAGTATAGTCCTCTACAAGTGAATATACAGTACAATATATTTCTTAAGTCTTGCTTGAGCTGCTTCATTGAACAATAGCTGTATTTCAGGTTCATTTGTTGAAGAAGTCTATCCTTAATACGTGGCACTTAGTGGTGGTGTTTGGCACCTATTTCCTAATGAAACGTCAATGTGTTTGTTTTGGTAGTGTTCACTTCGCATGGCGAGAAACTTATGTTCTAAATTTCTCATAAAATCAATTTGAAGTTTTACGGAGTAGTGCTGTTTACAGACATACTCGCACGCGCACCCACACACACGCAAACGCGCACACACACCTTATATACATATTTATATAAGCTGTCTTCAGGAAGATTTTGGCTCTTTAAAAAAGCAAAACAAAAACAAGTCGCAGCCACGTGCTCATTTGACTGCTGAATTAAAGAAGAACCTCTGTGCGCAAAACTTTCTGTATTGGTTACTCAGGGTCGGATGTGTTAATAGGTGACATTGAAATGAGCAGCAGTAGTTTCGTAAATTAAAAACTATTAAGTGAGGATAAGTTTACACACATTAAAATGAAATTAGAAGTAAAAAATGGAAAGTTTACTTATATTTGACCATGCCCTTGAGCTTGTATACATGATCATTTTGATTTTTGCTTTTGTCTGTTTTACGTCGTAAATAAAAGCTGGTTGTCATGGTTGAAAAAAATGAGGATCAGACAACATAGTCAAACTCAGTGCCTCCCAATTCCTCGACTATTTTTGGATGAAAATTAAATTGAACCTCTGCCCTCTGTTGATATTTTGGGTGATCATGTGTCTTTGGGTGCATTATTTAAATGCCATATAGTCCTTTCTTCGTCTCAGTGGTCAAAGCTTTATACTGGATTAATTCGTCTAGTTTTGGGAATAGATCTCATTTCGGGTGCTCACAATCCAATATTTCTGTACTTGAAGCTAATAGCTTCTTAGAAAGACGGAGGCCATGCTCATAACAGAAGGACCTCTTGATGGCCCCATTCTGAAGGTGGTAGTTAACCACCCCGACAGTCGAGTCCTGGTCATTCCGATATGTTTTGTCCTCACTTTGGCGTGCTTATTTAAATATCGGGT
>NC_087212.1:12884245-12901816 GCF_015104395.2 Macrobrachium nipponense
ATATATATATATATTATATATATATATATATATACCCAGGGATGTCCATCTGTCCATCATGACGTTTCAAGAAGACATTTAGGAAGGAATGATGGTCATTTTTACTCTTCACACTATGTCTTTAGAGGCATCCCTGAGCTGGTGTCGGCTGTGTTTGTCCTCGATCTTCATGAAGGCGATGTAGACGAAGGCTTCGAGAGGGGATACTGTTGCGATGCTTGGTACGTCGTGCCCTTCGACATTTGAAAGGGGTCTCATAAGTCCAGATACCGAGGAGAGTTTTCAGGGTGTTAATAGAAGAGGCCAGCCTGGCCTCGCACGACTTTCTAATTATGCAATAGATGGTTTCCGTCAACTCAGGTAGTCCTCAGATGTAATTTCTAGAACCGCAACTCTGTTTCGACATTCAGGAACAAAAGCCTCTAAATATTCATAGATAGATGCTTAGTCAACTTTTTTGTTGGGTGCTTTGTACGTAGGTACTTCAGCTTTAGTGTGGCAATGACAAGATGGTGATCACTGCCGATATCTGCTGTTCCAGCAAATTGTATGGAGATGTCCAAGTATATATCTGGATGTCCTTTGATTGGAAAACGGTTCTTCCAATTGCCAAATTATTTGCAGCATAAAAAGTAATAAACCACTGCATTTCCATTTGCAGTCATACCCGGGCACCCCTTACCCATGGCATTCTCATATCTCCAATACCTGCTAATTAACGACTTTTCACAGCTAGGTGGTTGACTTTTTTTTCTGTTATATGAGAACGGATGACATTGCAATAAAACATGATAATGGTTTAATGGTGACATTTTTTCGACGCACCGATGCTTGTTTTAATTTGTCGTTTCAGATACAACTCTGATCCGAGGACAGAACAGGACAGACACGTCGTAATCCTGTCGAAAGTTGGAAGCAAGACACACTGAAACCTTTGCACTTGGAAGTGGTTTTATTTGGTCCCGCTCCACTAAGTATAATTCTGTCGGAACAGTAAATTCGTCTGCCGTATAAATATATAACAGACATTCAACTCATACGACGTGCCCCATATTATTTGTCATGATAGGCAGAAAATTATATATATATAGTTATAGTATAAATATATATTAATAATTTATATCTATATATATATATATATATATATATATATATATATATATATATATATATATATATTCAATCAGCCTAATATGCAGTGTAAACCTTTTGTACACACAGTGCTGTATAACTGAGGCCTCTTCAACTCAAATTGTATCTTGGTCCAGCCAACTTGAAACATGTTGGCGCTGTTAGGTACAGAAAGTCATTTTGATACTATATATACAGGTGTAACACTTGAGATATATTATCTATGTGAATATAACATCTCAGACATCAAATTCAGTGTATATTGTTGTGAAATGGGATTGTGGAATTAGCTTATAAACCCAAGTAATGGGGCAAAGTTAACAGCGACACGGAGTGGATGTACTGTAGGATAAAGGTATCCACAAAATAAATAAGAAATGGCAAAAGTAGGACCTAAGCGTGAAACGGATAAAACGCCACAGTTGCAAAAAGAAGTGATATTTAGAGGTCAGAATTAATTTTCATACCTCCTCATGATAGAGTTTTGGGTGTAGATATATAACTTTAGGGTGTTTCGAGGTGATTTTCTTATATGGGATTACTGGTTTAGGTCCTTGAATTTTGTTACTGTTAGACAGTTACTTTACAATTTATAATATTTTGACTGTGAGTAATAATAAGTTAAATAAAATGGTGGTATCTCTTATAAAATGTAACTGTCATGGTATGGTGGTTTAGACAAACCTGCCTTTTGCAGACCTTGGGACTCTACTACCAACAGGGACCAAGATGCCATATAATAAGTAAACCGAGATCAACAGGTTCGATCTTTTGCCCCCTTCTCTGGCGATCCCCCCATAACGTTCTGGCTCTTGTGGTTTCAATAATGTTTCGCATATACGCGCATCAATTCTCCTGCTTCGAAAGCGGATTATGTGTGATATCAAAGCATATTAATTGATAATTTCTTAACGCATTGCTTAATCTTATGGTGTGTTGCACTTAAGGACTCCCGCTGAATCAAGATCCTATTTTGAAACCAACGTATACAAATTTTGTTTGATATACGCAAGAAACTATAGGGTATTATTATTGTAAGTTTTTTGATGATTAATGCCCAAGGCTCACACTACCTAGTATTGTTGAATATAAAACTTAACGTCTTTCTGTATAATTGATATTTCACATGCAGCACGACACACTTAGCCAAAAAGCTAACCCTTTTCACTCTATGCAAGTTTTACATTGCATAATATGAGAAACGAAACAAATACCTGAATGAAAATGGTCATTCAGCGGTACGAGTAAACTTATTCCGTGACGATGTAGCCAGCGGTTCCGTCAACTCCCGGGAAGAAATATCATAATAATCTGTTATTATTCGGTTGTGGCGGTTTACGGTGAGCTTCTTTTTGTTGATGATGAATCCTATTCTGATATAACTATTAATTGTTGGAAGCAATAATTGGTAGTAATGGGTGATAAGGCCTGGGAATTAGACAAGAGATAACGGTTTTCATATAGAGTAGCTAATATCTGTTTGTTTACGTTTGACTCGAGTCGATTAATTTCTTGTATTGTATCTGATGTATTAGCGATTGCAATATAATATATACGCTGTAATTCTTTTTCGACCTGGATTTCAATACATGGAGTTTTGGAACCCAAGATAAATCCGTTTAAGAGAACGGTGTCCGGTCGAATTGCAGTTGTCTAGTACGTAGGCAAGATCCACTGGATTTGACATCCGGCCGAGGTTAGGGTACCTTGATTAGGCCTTTCTTATCTTAGGCTTCAGAATTTATGAAAAAGTACCCAAGAACCTCCGTGCGATTGGAACCAGACCTAAGCTGTAACAATTCAACTTGACAGATGAGTTCAACCAATCATCATGACGGGACAAAAACTTTCTTGAGTAACCTAGGCTATTAGGCTAACTAGCTAACAACCTACATAATCTTCTAGAAGTGTTTTACTACTAAAAATCTTCTTATTAGGCCATGTAGGAATTCCTCAATACTATTCAAAAAGTCATTAAAACTTAGTAATGAAGTGGTTAATTTGGGGTAGGCGGAGGTAGAGCTATACCTAGGTATAGCTATTCTGCGGTGAGCTACACTATGGCAGTTGCCGTTTTTCTGTGCAGTTTTACCTCCTGAACAAGAATTTAAAATAATATTTATTTGGCCGGCTGTAATTTACCTTTGAACTCTATCCTACAGTAAAGGGACCCGACAGGAAAGCGTCAATGCGGAATGCTTTTGTAGAAATACCTACCTATACTCTGTTTTTTTCCATCCGTCCATCCGCCTGTGGTGTTTGCGTATGGTAACACTGTGTCCCGGGCTTTAGATAGTTACGCCATGTGTAAGCTTTAGGTAAATAAAAGGATATCTGGGTGTACATTTGCAACTGAAAAGTGTTTTAATAATTTATGGTATGCGAATTACACCGTTAATATTCGAAATAGGTTATTATTATAATTGTTGAATGTAAGCTGAATATAACTATCTAAAGCCCGGGACGCAGTGTTACCATGTGCGACCTCAACAGGCTGCCGGACAGACGGAAAAAAACCGAGTATGTGTAGGCAGATACTATGGGGGGAACTTGAAGGAGAAGAGGGAGCAATTTAGGAGGGCTGTGAGAGAGAGAGATGGCTGGAAAGGGGGAACATAGAAGTTGGATAGGGTAGGGTGACCAGACATCCCCGATCTTTGGGAACGGTCCCCGTTTTCAGTTACCTGTCCCCGGAAATGTCCCCAGTTTTCACTGACTGAAAGATCTGAAATTGGAAGAGGAAAAAAAAAAACGAAAATGTTGATCTAAATACATAGTTGCACACTGTACTACTCGCACTTTACAGTGTATATAACTAAGGAAATTATAAACAGCTTTGCACAGCATAATTTGTGAGATTACCGTCCAAGAACATAAAACCAAATTTCCCACCAAACCATCGTGTCCCCCTTACCATAGGATAGAGTTCAAAGGTAAATTACAGGTTAATTACAGCTGGGCAAAAAAATATTACTTTAAATTACTGTTCAGGACAATCAGGAGGTAAAACTGTATAGAAAAACATCAACTGCCATAGTCTAGCTCGCTGCGGAATAGTTATATAGATCTACCGAATCTTTATTCAATTCTTTTGCAATTTTGGATAATTAAGGTGAGAGAAACTTTAATGCTGCTTTATGAATGGTAAGGGCAGTGTCCCCGTTTTACTTTTTCAATGACAAAAACATGTCATGTTTTGGAGGTTTTTACGCCTCTGGACCGAAAATGTCCTCGGATTTTGTCTCAGAAATCTCGTTGCCTTAGGACAGGGGAACATAGTGGAAAATAGTAGTATCTGGGCAAATATGAGAGAAATATGTGGGGAGCGGGTGGGGGGGATCAGAGGGACTGATGGGAAGAACCAGTTGATATGGAGTGTCGAGAGGAGAAAAGTGCTGCTGGACTGGAGATACCTTGCATGGACATAAGGACATAAACAAATTGAAGTTCTTTGCTGAGTTGTTCCCTTCTTTCCCTGAAAATGGCTGGGGTTAGTCACCTACCCAAAACAAAAGTAGCGCTACCACAAATTAAAAAAATTTAAGCTGCTGTGCAAGTTAAAACTATAGCTATGTAATTACTTATTAAGTATACAGGCAGTTCCTGGTTATCAGCTGGGGTTCCATTTCCGACAGCATGCTGATAACTGAAAATTGTCGATAACTGAAAATCGGCGATACAGCACTGATCCCCAGTTATTCCTAGTCATATTGAAGAATATCACACATCTTAGCCTATGGTTAGTGGTGCAATTGCAACCACATACAAGCTCAACATGGTGCAACTTACATAACATTACCAAGTAATTTGCTGTTACATCAAGGTAAAGATACAGAACACTATTCATTCCATTTCCCTCTCACATCGTCGTACACGCCTCAAACAGTGTGATTTGAGCTTATGCAACTATACGTACACACTCAGTTACATTTATGCACTTATGTACGCACACTCAGTCATAGACAACCTTAACTTTGAGTGGTTAACTTAATATCATGATAAAATTAAAACCAATTTGTTTTTCCAGTCCACCAATGAAGAAGAGTATTGTCGTTAATTTAAATGAAGTGGTTCCATCATTACACTAGTACTATTATCATGCAAACATCCTTGTTAACCAGATGGTGTTTGGCATTGGTCCAGTGTGTTGTGGACCAGCATTTTCTTCCAATAGTTGGAAGGTTAACTAGGGCTGTTCTCATGTATGGTTCAGGTCAGTGTCATATGCTTGGTTCCCATACAGTTATATCAGGTTTTGTTGCCATCAGATATGTGAGCACATTTATAACAGAACAGTATCAGTCTTGCTGTCAGTTACCATTCCTCCCCATGCCTGATCTTGCAAGTAATTATGCAGACAAGTATGAAATCTAATTGAATCTCAAGAGGTAGTCACTTCATTATTAATACTTCTTAAGTACTGTTCTTTGCCATTTGATTGCATAAAACACCATTGACTAACATCACACATGGGCAAGTTTACCACAATGGGAATAGTGGAGTTGAATGGGTTAAGGTTCTTTTTGCTGCACCAGTCACAAACTACTCCATCTAAAATTATGTAAGTTGATTGGTGAGGCTTTTAGGATAGGGTGATGGTATGGCTGTCTGAAGAATACCCTTTACTTTCAAGATCTTGCTTGATAGTCACCACATTTGAAGATGAAGCTTGCTGCAGGAGTTTGGGTCTTCCTGTACTGTATGTGGGTTTCCTGAAGATAATTGTCCATGGTGTATACTGTTGGGAGTTGTCCACAAAGAATTAAAAATCTATGAAGCCACAATGGGGCAATGAGTGTTGTCTTCATGTGGCTAGGTCAAAAATAGCTTCAAGAGATGAATGGAAGAAAGGCTTAAACATGTAGTAATGCATCTGAGTTGCTAGGTTGTACTCTGCAGAGCAGTATAGTTGAGGAGCTTGTGACCTAGGCTTGTGGGAAATAGATTCATAGTAACCAAGGGGCCATGCAAACTCAGGTTCCAGTGAATATTCAGACAGTTGGACAATATTCCATTGGCTGGTGATCCTTCTGGAAGTTTTTAGTTCTGATTATAGAAGATTTTTTTATTGTTTTCTCATAATGGCACTGACTCCATGGCTTTTGTCTTTCCTTCTGATTTCTTGCTGTGAGTGAATTTTGAATTAGGCCATGCATAATTGTGGAATTGCTTCAAAGTTTTTTTTTTTTTTTTTTTTTTTTTTTTTTCTTCTCCAACAAAAAACCATAACCTCATTAATGCTGTACCTGATAGCTTTTTGATGATCTGATAATGTGCCTTAACCAATTATGCAAGATGACCCATGCGGGCAAATGACAATTGTAATCATGTTGACCTCCATTATCAGTTTTATAGCCATTGTTAAGTAAATCATGTTAGACTTCTCTGGGTTGTGTAATGGCCAAGTTACTGTATTTGCACAACGAGGAGAGAAGAGCTAAATCTATAGTCTTCATCTTTTTTGTTCTTTTTTTTTTTTGTTTTTATAAAAACTCATAAGCTCATACTTACTTGATGTGGCTTATTGATGTGGGTGTACCTTAACCTTGAATCAGTTTCATTATAGATTAAGTTCAAAGGCATTAACAAATTTTGAAATAAAATTATTTTATGCGGTGTGAAATAATACTTTGTGTTCTGATGGGAAAGATTATTCTAAGCCTTGATGAAGTCAAGTAGTGACAAAGGTGAATTAAAATGCAGAAACTCCAAACTATACTAATTTCATGTTTCATACATTCAACTTACCTGTCAGATATATACATAGCTATAGACTCCGTCGTTCCCGACAGAATTTCAAATTTCGCGGCACTCGCTACAGGTAGGTCAGGTGATCTACCGCCCTGCTCTGGGTGGCAGGGCTAGGAAACTATTCCCGTTTCTAATCATATTCCTCTCTGTCGCCGGCTGTATCAACATTGTTGTTATTTTCCTCCTGACTAGAATTCGTTTTTCGCAAAGCTTTTGATCATCTCTCGCTGATATTTGGTGACGTACTTGGATCGTTGTTTGGCATTCGCTATCGTGGACTGTTTTTTGGACTTGGTTTTTGGATTTTGTGAATATGTCTGATTCTAGTGTTAGTTTCAGAGTGTGTGTGAATGAGGGCTGTAAGGTGAGGATTCCGAAAGCTTCGGTAGATCCTCACACTAGTTGTAGAGGGTGTAGAATGGTTGAATGTTCAATTGAGAAATACGTGTAATGAGTGTGAGAATCTGAGTGCACAAGAGTGGAAGAATCTAACTTCTTACTTGAAGAAGTTAGAGAGAGATAGAGAGAGGAAAGAAAACCCATAGAAAGGTCTGCCTCTCATGATTTACTTTCTAGCTCTGTAGCTTCTTCCTATGATGATAATGACCATTCTGTTTCAGCCCGTCGTTCACAAATGGCTAATCCCTCTAGTTCGCTTCGGAAATAGCAGAACTTAGAGCTTTCCCTTCAGAAAATGCAGGAAAAAGTCGCAGCATTGGAAGGTAAGGAAAGTGAATGTGGCAGTGATATTAGTGATCCCCGTGTAGTGGAGGGGGCGTCTGGTCGTCTCTGCGACGCTCCCAGGCCTAGACCTCTTCCAAGCTCCCTGGCCCGGAGGAGAAGGAAAGTCGAAAGCCGTACGGGGGGGGTTGTGGAGAATCCCCAACGATCAGGCGTCCCTTCGGCAGAATCGATCGTATCGACTGCTAAAGACCGCTATAAGAGGGTCCTACGAGAGTGCTTTTCGTCGTCGAGTTCGCCTTCTCCCCGAGAAGAGGGTGGAAGGAGTCGAATCTTTCCCGTCCTTGAAAAGAGGAGTATGCAAGAGCCTGCCAGGCGCCAGGCGCCTGCTGAACATGAGATCAATTCGAGTCCCGAGCGCTTCTCGGAAGGAGGAGCGCCTTCGGTAGTAAAGAGGGCGAGAATACAGTCAGACTCTGGGACTGGAGGAGATCCTAGAGCGCCTTACAGATCTCCCTCTCCTAATTCGGAAGATTCCTCAACCAAGAAAATTTTGAAGAATATGCAAGAGCAATTAGCCTTGCTAGTAGGAACTCGTTATAAGGAGCCTACTCGTAAGAAGGATGATAGGCTTCCTATTAAAAGATCTAAAGAACTACCTCCTTGCCAGGCGCGGACGCGCATCCTCAGGGAGTTGTCGACACAGGCGGCCATCTCGGGGGGTGGGGGGGGGCGGTGGCGCTAGGCAGGCGAGAAGTAGGAAAGGAAGCTACTCCATTGTCAAAGAGTAGGGCGCCAACCAGAAAAGCCAAACTCCTAGAGTAGGGGCGTAACGAGCCAGGACAACCATTCAAGATCTTCAATCAAGTGCCAAAGAGCTGGATGAAGAAGAAGATCTGTTAGAAGTAGAGCACTTATAAGATAACGGAAGCGCCTACTAACATCAGACGGATACTCCTCCCAAGCACCAGGAGTATTCTGAACTAAATACTCCTCCCAGGGGCACCGGGGGTATTCCGAAGATTATACTCCCTCCCTAACTCCTCAAAAACGCCAGGAGTATTCGTAACTTAAATACCTCCTAACCAAACGCCATGAGGGTATTCTGAAACCAACAAAATGCGCCTAATTAAAGGCCATACTCCTCCCGGAGGCCCAGGAGTTTTTAAACCGAAGCTTATACTCCTCCCAGGCGCCAGTGGAGTATGCGGAACTTAATAGCTCCTACCACGCGCCAGGGAGTATTATGAACATAATGCGCCTACGAGGCGCCAGGCGCCTGCTAAAAGCCAGGAGTATTCGAGGGCGCTTTGCGCCTGCCCAGGCGCCAGGCGCCTGATGAAAATGCGCCTGCCAGGCGCCAGGCAGCCTGATGAAAATGCGCCTGCCAGGCGCCAGGCGCCTGCTGAAAGCCAGGAGTATTCGAGGCGCTTTGCGCCTGCAGGCGCCAGGAGGATCCCAAGCACGCTTTTTTTTTTTACTCCTCCCAGGCGAGATACTCCTGCTGTACACCAGGCGCATTCCTCGTATGAACCTGACACGGAAGAGAGTAAGAGAAGAGTCAGTAGAAAGGAGAGAGCCTTCTCCTTCCGAGCCTCTTAACCCAGAAGATGCCTCGGAGGACGAAATGAAGGAAGGATCTTCTAATTATAAAGTCCTTTCGTCCCTTCTGTTGGAGGAATTATGGAGACTCTTTGACACCAGCTGCTCCCCCTTCACCACGTTCGCAGTTTTCGAGGCACGAAAACACTCAAGTCTTCCTCTTTACCTTAAAATGAAGCCTGCCATTTCTATGAGGAGAGCGCTACAATCTCTTGACTCCTGGTTCAAGAAGAAGAAGGAGTTAGGAAGGACGGTCTTTTGTATGCCTCCCGCCAAACTTACAGGGAGGAAGAGGATTTTGGTACGAAACGGGAGAGGATATGGGATTGTCTCTGTCCGTTTCAGCCGAATCAGATTTCTCGAGTTGGTGATTCGTCTGAAGGCACGCCTTGAATGCAGCGAAGGTTACATGGGGGCTTTCGGAAACGGACCACCTCCTCAAGGGTCTATTTCACACCGTTAGAAGTTTTTAACTTCTTAGATTGGTCCCTTGGGTTTCTGGCCAAGAAATCTCAAGAAAATGAACAACTCGACCCAGAAACCCTGAATTGCATCCTAGCCTGCATTGATAAGGCTGTTCAGGGATGGATCAGCTGAGGTATGCTCGCTATATGGTGCAGGAGTTTTAAAAGAAAAGAGCGGTGCACAGTGCTTTCCTCACAAAGGCCGTCTCTCATTCGCAGAGAGCCGCCTTATTGTTTGCGCCTCTCTCTGAACACCTTTTTTTCCCTCGCAGTTGTGAAGGACATCGCGCATTATCTCTGACGGAAAAAAAAAAAAGGCCACCCACCACCCAGGATCTCCTTAGACAATCATCAAGGAAGAGTAGGCCTGTGGCTAGTGAGGAGAAGAAAGTGGCTCGCCAGCTCAGAACACCCGCCCTTTCGAGGAGGTCTTCCAACTAGACCGATCGCCAGAAAGGAAGTCAACCGATAAGAGGGGCAGGTCATTCCTTCCGTGCCGTTAAGAAAGGGAAGTGAGAGTTCTGTCCTCCAGACACCCGTAGGAGCCAGGCTACAGTATTTTGCGAAAGCCTGGGAAGACTTAGGAGCCAACACTTGGACGATGTCGATTATCAAGAAGGGGTTATCGCATCCCCATTCAAGGACATTCCTCCCTTGACAACATCTCCGAGGGAATTGTCCGCCAGATTTACAGGGAACCCAGATGATGACGGACACTCTTCGTCAAATGGTGGAACAGATGTGGGAAAAAAGGGCAATAGAACTTGTACTGGATTGCACCCTCCCCGGGGTTTACAACCGCTTGTTTCTTGTAACAAAAGCCTCGGGGGGATGGAGACCGGTACTGGACGTAAGTGCGCTGAACAAATTTGTCGAACAACAGAAGTTCAGCATGGAAACGTCTGCCTCAGTCCTTGCAGCACTACGGCAAGGGGATTGGATGGTGTCCATAGCCACCTTCAGGACGCATACTTCCACATCCCGATCCACCATCGTCGAGGAAGTACCTTCGATTTATGTTCGAAGGCAGAAATTATCAGTTCAGGGCCCTGTGTTTCGGCCTGTCCACGGCTCCTCAAGTCTTCACAGACGTGATGAAAAATGTAGCGAGACACCTGCACTTGAAAGGGATAAATGTCTCAATGTACCTGGACGACTGGCTCATCAGAGCCAGGTCTCAAAGCAGTGTTTGGAGACCTGTTAATAACACTGGAGTTGACAAAGTCTTTGGGACTGATCGTGAACCTCGAGAAGTCTCAGATGATCCCCAGCCAGAACGTGGTTTATCTGGGGATTCAGATGGATTCTCGGGGTTTTCGAGCTTTTTCCATCGCAAGAGAGACTAAAGAAAGGCTGTGCCACAGTATCGAACTTTCTAGGGAAAGAGCGCACTTCGGCGATGGCTGAGCCTTCTGGGAAAACCCTTTGTCTCTCGAACAGTTCTTTCTCCTAGGGAGATTACATCTTCGACCGCTTCAGTTCTTCCTAAGAAGAAGTTGGAGTTGGAAGACAGGTCAGCTATCGGATACGTTTCCAATATCGGAAGAAATAAAACATCATTTGAAGTGGTGGTTGCTTCCACTAAAGGAAAACAAAGGAGTGTCCCTGCAAGTACGGAACCCCCAAGCCTGACATTGTTTTCAGACGGGGAAGGCCCTCGGAGGCGGGCTGGGGTGCAAAAAAAACATTGGGACCCAGAGAAGTGTCAGGCACCTGGTCGGCAGAACAGGTGTCATGGCACATAAATTGCAAAGAGCTCTTAGCAATTCACCTGGCGCTAAAGAGCTTCGAACACTTAGTCAGAGGCAAAGTCGTGCAGATAAATTCGGACAATACGACAGCTCTGGCTTATGTCAAGAAGCAAGGAGGGACGCACTCTTTTTGCTCTGTACGAGCTGGCACGGGATCTACTGATTTGGGCGAACCAAAGGAAGGATATTCTTCTACAGGTTTTGTTCAAGGGGAGAGGAATGTGAGAGCGGACAGACTGAGCAGGAGATTCCAGGTCCTTCCCACAGAATGGACACCAACCAACTACACACACCCTCACTCAGAAAGTCTGTCAGAGCCTGTGGCGCCTTTATTTGGGGGAAGCCTCAAATAGATCTTTTCGCCAACATTCCTCTCCAAAAGGATAGATACATTTTGTGCCCTGGTGGAGGATCCTCCCCGGGCTTATGCAACAGACGCCTTTCTCCTGGACTGGTCAGGAATAGACGTTTACGCTTTTCCCCCGTTCAAGATTCTGGGGAAGTAGTCAGAAAATTCGTGGCATCCGAAGGAACCAAGATGACTCTGATCGCTCCGTATTGGCCAGCTCAAATCTGGTTCACAGAGGTGATGGATGGAATGGACAGTGGACTTCCCCAGATCTCTTCCAAACAGAATAGATCTGCTCAAACAACCCCACTTCGAGAGGTACCATCAAAATCTACCCGCTTCTTGCTCTGACTGCCTTCGACTATCGAAAAAAAAGAAATCGTCAGAGCGAGAGGGTTTTCTCGCCAGGCAGCAAATGCAATTGCTAGAGCCCGCAGATCATCTACGAGACGAGTGTACCAATCGAAGTGGGAAGTTTTCAGAAACTGGTGTAGGTCGAAGAAGCTGTCCTCTTCCAGTACCTCTGTGACCGAAATTGCAGATTTCCTTCTGTTTCTTAGACAAAAGTCGCATCTCTCGGTACCAACTATTAAGGGGTACAGGAGTATGCTCTCAGCATTCTTTAGAAACAGAGGATTAGATCTAACGAATTGACAAGGATTTGCACGACCTCATTCGTTCATTCGAAACATCTAAATCACAAGCGAACCTAGGTTTTCCAAGCTGGAACTTAGATGTAGTTCTTAATTTTCTTTCATCAGATGAATTCGAACCACTTCACACTGCTTCGTTCCGTAATATCACGAGAAAGTGTTTGTTTCTGATGTCTCTTGCAACGGCAAAAAGAATCAGTGAGTTGCACGCCCTGGAATCAAGAGTTGGCTTCAAAGGAGACTCAGCAATTTGTTCTATTTCAGTCCCTTTTTTCTGGCGGCCAAAAATGAAAACCCTTCGAATCCCTGGCCCAGGAGCTTCGAAGTTAAAGGACTTTCTAGCTTGGTGGGCAGAGAGGCAGAAAGATCCCTGTGCCCAGTTAGAGCTCTAAAATTTTATCTGGACAGGAAGAAGCAGTTGGGGGGTTCGCAGAAAAGTCTTTGGTGCTCAGTGAAAGACCCCAAAGAGCAATGTCCAAGAACGCATTAGCCTTCTTTGTGAGAAGTGTTATCACAGCAAGCTCATAAGAAGTGTCCAGATGATTTCGTTTTAATCTCCTAAGAGTGGGGAGCCCACGAAGTTAAAAGTTAGAGGCATCGCAAAACCTCGGTGGCGTTCCAAGAAATATGTCACTAAAAGAACAAAACATGGGGGACAACTTATTGGAGATGCAACTCTGTGTTGCATCCCATTATTTAAAAGACTGTACGAGTTACGTATGATAAATGCTTTTCGTTAGGTCCGTTTGTGTCAGCACAGACGGTTCTGGGTAAAGGCAAAGAGCAACCAATCCTTAAAATTATGTTACGTAACCCTCTTGTCGGATGTGTTCTCGGGTTTTCGGTTGATGGGAGTGTCAGTTGTCGCACAGGCGGCCTTCACTTCTCTTTATTTGAAAATCGAGTGACATCTGACTATTAGAGGGGTACAAAAATTTGTTATTTTTGTATGTATGATTTTCGAGTTTGTGGTTGTTTGCAAAGAGTTTGGGGATAACTCTAGGCAATCTTAGAACTAACACGGGTTAGGATCGGGTGATCGGGATTGGTTGTGTGCTCCTTAAATTATGCGTGTTGTCATATAAGCGGATGTGCTCCCATTGACAAACGCCATTTAGGATTCTGTCGAGTAAGTGGAAGAGATACCCCATCGACAGATCCACGAAAGAATTCTTGGCCACAGATCACTATCTCGCTAAGGTTCTTGAGATGAAGCAGACTCCTAGGCAGTAGCCACGAAGTCTTCCATCTAAGAAGGTAGGAACTAAGGTTTATTTATACCTACAACATATGTTGTTTACCTGTCTAGTCAGTTAGTTAGCTGTCTCTTGCCCTCCACCAAAGGGTGTCAATCAGCTATGTATATATCTGACAGGTAAGTTTGAATGTTATTGAAAATGACATTGTTATGATACAATAAAGTTTCATACATACTTACCTGGCAGATATATACAATTGAAAGACCCACCCAGCCTCCCCGCAGGAGACAGGTGGAAGAGAGAATATGATTAGAAAACGGGAATAGTTCCTAGCCCTGCCACCCAGAGCAGGGCGGTAGATCACCTGACCTACCTGTAGCGAGTGCCGCGAAATTTGAAATTCTGTCGGAACGACGGAGTCTATAGCTATGTATATATCTGCCAGGTAAGTATGTATGAAACTTTATTGTATCATAACAATGTCATTTTATTAGCAGTCTTTTATTGTAATATGTTCCAGGTTCCAGTGCTCTGAGAAGAGTTACTGTTCTGCCGATCTTATTTGGATGTTTGTATTTTATCTATTATCTAAGTGATACAGCAATTTCTAAATGCAGCTTTTATTACAGGTATATAATGGCCAGGCCGCCTGTGACTAAAGGTGTTATTGTTCCATCAGACTTGTTAGATGACATAGCAAGGTAAGTAAAGTGCTGAGTTGCTTTCGAATACTTTTTTGAATGTCTGTATAGTATCAACACAAACTTACAGAGGTTAGGTTCCAGACACCCTCGCACAAGGGGAAATTTTCACATAAGTTTGGCATGGTCTCTAAAAATACCAATAAATGCTTATTTCTAGTTTGAACACTAAATACTGTGACCCTAATTATACTCCCTAAACATTAAGCTAGCTTTTGAATGAAGTTGAAGTTACTGTAATTTCATTTAAAAGTTACCTTAATACATTATCATTAAGAAACGGGAGTACTACAAACCCTATCCTTGGTTTGTTATTGGACAGTCAAAGTTTCTCTTTGGTTCCCTATACAATGGTTATCCCATATATCATTGTACATCACTCAGGTTCTGTGTAGTTAGATATCAGTGTATCTAGCTACTCAACGGGCTTCAGTCCCTCTCCAAGAACTATTTCTTTTGAGAGCTGGACTGGCGGGTAGGGACTCCCCTGTTTATGGTCCAACTGTCTTTGGAAGTGAGAGAAGACTTTCGTTGGTGGTTGGACGACCAGAATCTATTGAAGGGCGTCCATCTGCGTTCTCTCCCTCCGGACTTCCTTCTGTTCTCGGACGCCTCCCTCGCAGGTTGGGGCGTGCACTTAGGCGGCCTCATCGCTTCAGGCATTTGGGGTTTGGCGGACAAGCAGCAGCATATCAACGTCTTGGAGTTGAAGGTGGCTTTCCTGGGTCTGAAGGAGTTTTGGGGGAATGATAGAGGATCATGCTGTTGTTTTCATGTCGGACAACACCACGGTGGTAGGGTACGTGAACAAACAGGGAGGCCTGGTTTCTCAGCAACTTCATGCCTTGACCGTTGAGCTTCACCAGTGGCCAATCAGCATTTCGGTAGAGCTCTCAGCCAGGTATATCTTAGGGAAACGGAACGTGGTCGCAGACAAACTCAGTCGCCGGGATCAGATCCTAGGCACAGAGTGGTCCCTTCATCAAGTGATGGCAGACAAGCTTTTCCAGATATGGGGGAGACCCATGCTGGACCTTTTCTCGACACGTTACAACAGGAAGCTGGAGGTGTTCTGTTCAATGGTCCCAGATCCCTTAGCAGTGGCAGAAGACGCATTCCAATATCCCTGGGACAACCTGGAGGTGTATGCCTTCCCTCCGTTTTGTTTGATCCATCAGGTTCTGAACAGGCTGATGGGTTCACAAGGTCTCAGAATGACTTTGGTAGCCCCTCTGTGGCCTTAGGTGGAATGGTTTCCAGATTTGCTGTGTTGTTGTCGGAGATTCCGAGGGAGAATCCCCTTGGTGGCATCTTCTGTGTCAGCCCCATGCAGAAAGGTTCCACTAGTCAGTAGAATCCCTGTCTCTTCACGGTTGGAGGCTATCAACTATCTCCTCCGAGAGAGAGGCTTTTCTCAGAAATCAGCTAGGCACATGTCCAGCAGTCTTAGAAAGTCAACCTCCGCAGTTTACCAAGGCAAATGGGCGATCTACTGTGATTGGTCTCGTAAACGGGTTTTTTCTCCACTCGCGACCTCTATTCTGCGAATAGCAGACTTTTTAACCTTCCTCAGAGACGAGAAACGTTTGTCCGTGTCTGCTATTAGAGGATACAGGGCGGCACTGAGTTTGGGGTTACGCCTGAAGGGTATCGACATCTCCTTGTCATGGGAACCTTCCTTGCTAGTTAAGGGGTTTGAGCAGTCGAGTTCTCCTAGAGAGCTCAAGCCTCCAACGTGGGATGTTTCCTTGGTGCTTAAGAGCTTGTCTAAGAGTCATATGAGCCCTTGCGTCGCTCATCTGACAGGAACCTGACGCTCAAGACAGTTTTCCTTTTGGCTTTGGCATCTTCCAAAAGGGTAGGAGAGCTCCACGGTCTGAGTTATGAGGTGAAGCACAGCAGGGGTTGGAAGTCTCCTTCGAATTTGTCCCGGAATTCGTGGCCAAGACCCAAAATCCCTCGGTGCATGATGACAGGTTTGCTTCGTTTTCCATTCCATCACTGACTGACTTTGTGGGTGGTGATGCTCAAGAGCTTTTGTTGTGCCCTGTCCCGGCCCTGCATTGCTATCTTAAAAGGACTCGGCACCTTAGACCAGACTGCCGCAGACTTTTTTGTTAGTACAGGCCGTACAAAGAAAGAGGTGTCTAAGAATACTATCTCTTTTTGGATACGGGAAGCCATCAGACAGGCATACTTGACTGTGCAGGCTAGAGCACATGACGTTAGGGGTATTGGTCCCTCTCTGGCTTTCAAAATGAATTTGGCTGTACATAGTGCTGAGCGCTGGTACTTGGTTACGCCAGTCCACGTTCACCTCCTTCTATCTTAAGGATGTTGCCCACAGATCTATGGACAAGTTTTCCCTGGGTCCTGTGGTGGCTGCCCAGCAGGTTGTGTAACTCATAGTTGCCCTTAACAGGGCACCTTTGTATCTTATCTAAGATGATAATGTGGATGAGAGAATGAGTGAGTTGGCTGGCATCCTTCTTTCTCTTGTACCTTTCCTTCTTCCTTCGGGCGGTTTAAGGAATTGACACGTCATTTGCTGGACTGGTCTAATACAGGTGAGTGAGGTAGTCATACTGGTAATGTGGTCGTGCAATATACAATATCTTACCCACTATTTAGTAGCATAGGCTCCGCTCCTGGGCAAGGAGGAGTCGGGAGTACTGCAAACCCTAGTGCCTTGGTTTGTTATTGGACAGTCAAAGTTTCTCTTCGGTTCCCTATACAATGTTTATCCCATATATCATTGTACGTCACTCAGGTTTTGAGTGGTTAGATATCAGTGTATCTAGCTACTCAACGGGCTTCAGTCCCTCTCCAAGAACTATTTCTTTTGAGAGCTGAACTGGCGGGTAGACCCCCAGCCAGTCTAGGATGTCTTATACCTCCCTCCAAGTATGAGTCTATCCTATTGTTAAGACCGAGGGTTTGTTCGCGTATGAACAAATGACAAATTTTCTAAGACAATTTGTATTTTTCATAGCTACAAACCTGAGGTCTTAACGTTATACTGCCCACCTCTAGCTGTCCCTCTTTTTGTTAAGTCATCCTGAGTTGGGAAAGACTGGCGTAGGTGATCGGCATTTGACCACTCTTCACCCGATCTACGCATGAGTTGCCAGATATCACTAGATTCCTTGCTTTGTAGCTATGAAAAAAAACTTGTCATATTAGTGTTCAGTAAATATAGGAGTGTGTGAAGATTACATAGTACTACATCATATTTCTCTCTTCTTTCCCCCGACCGATCTATTTTTAGAAGTCTTTCAACTACTTTTAA
>NC_087212.1:12902316-12924816 GCF_015104395.2 Macrobrachium nipponense
TGAGATCCCCCCCCCCCCCACCTGTGCAACATGTACTCCACTGTCTTCCCTTGGTCTGACCTGCAAGGTCAACAGCCAGTCACTGAGCACCCTTGCTACCAGGTGCTTGTGCTTTACCTGTGCCACCTGTACCAAATTGTGACTGCTGAACCTGCAAGCTGAACCAAAGTGCAGCTGGGAAGTGCAGGCCTCACAGGGTCCCACCCCTTGTGTGGCCTGCACTTCACAGCCTCACCTTGGTTTAGCAAGTAAGGTCTGTAGCCAATAACAGTGCATCCTCACTACCAGGTGCTTCTGCCTCATCTGTGCCACCCGAACCTGCAAGCTAAGCCAAGGTGCAGCTGGAAAGTGCAGGCCTCATAGGGTCCCACCCCTTGTGTAGCCTGCACTTCACAGTCTCACCTTGGTTGAGCAAGTAGGGTCTGCAGCCAACAACAGACCATCCTCACTAGCAGGTGCTTCTGCCTCACCTGTGCCACCTGAACCATGTGGTGGCTGCTGAACCTGCAAGCTAAGCCAAGGTACAGCTGGGAAGTGCAGGCCTCACTGGGTCCCACACATTGTGTAGCCTGCACTTCACAGCCTCACCTTGGTTGAGCAAGTAAGGTCTGTAGCCAATAACAGGGCACCATCACTATTAGGTGCTTCTGCCTCACCTGTGCCACCTGAACCATATGGTGGCTGCTGAACCTGCAAGCTGAGCCAAGGTACAGCTGGGAAGTGCAGGCATCACAGGGTCCCACCCATTGTGTAGCCTGCAATTCACAGCCTCACCTTAGTTGAGCAGGTAGGGTCTGCAGCCAATAACAGTGCATCCTTCACTAGCGGGGTTTGTTTTGGCCTCACCTGTGCCACATTTGAACCATTTGGTGGCTGCTGAACATGGAAACTGATGCCCAAGGTGCAGCTGGGAACTTTTTAGGAAGTGCAGGCCATCACAGGGTCCCAACCCATTGTTGTTCCCTGCACTTCACAGCTTCACCTTGGTTGTGAGCAAAGTAGGGTGTGCAGCCAATAACAGTGTTAGGTTACTCACTAGCAGGTGCATTCTGCCTCACCTGGTTGGCCCACCTGAACCATTGGTGGTGGCTGCTGTACCTGCAAGCAGCGCCAAGGAGGCTGGAAGTGAATTCCTCACAGTGTCCCAATCCTTTTGTGGCTTGTGCTTCACAGCCTCACTGTGGTTGAGCAAGTAGGTCTGGAACCAGTAACAGTGCACCTCACTAGCAGGTGCTTCTGCCTCACCTGTATCACCTGAGGATGTGGTGGCTGCTGAACCTACAAGCTGAGCCAAGCAGCAGGTGGCAAGTGAATTCCTCACAGGGTCCCACCCCTTGTGTAGCCTGCACTTGACAGCCTCACCTTGGTTGAGCAAGTACGTTCTGTAGCCAATAACAGTGCATCCTCACTAGTAGGTGCTTCTGCCTCATCTGTGCCACCTGAACCATGTGGTGGCTACTGAACCTGCAAGCTGAGCCAAAGTACAGCTGGGAAGTGCAGGCCTCACAGGGTCCCACCCCTTGTTTGGACTGCACTTTACTGTCTCACCTTGGTTGAGCAAGTAGGGTCTGCACCCAATAACAGACCATCCTCACTAGCAGGTGCTTCTGCCTCATCTGTGCCACCTGAACTATGTGGTGGCTGCTGAACCTGCAAGCTAAGCAAAGGTGCAGCTAGGAAGTACAGGCCTCACAGGGTCCCACCCCTTGTGTAGCCTGCTCTTCACAGCCTCACCTTGGTTAAGCAAGTAGGGTCTGCAGCCAATAATAGTGCAGCCTCACTAGCAGGTGCTTCTGCCTCACCTGTGCCACCTGAACAGCCAATAACAGGGTACCCTCACTATCAGGTGCTTGTGCTTCACCTGTGCCTCCTGAACCACGTGGTGGCTGCTGTACCTGGGAAGTGCAGGCCTTACAGGGTCCCACCCCTTGGGTAGCCTGCACGTCACAGCCTCACCTTTGTTGAGCAAGTAGGGCCAGCAGTCAATAATAGGTGTTTCTGCCTCACCCGTGCCACCTGATCCATGTGGTGACTGCTGAACCTGCAAGCTGAGCCATGTGCAGGCCTCACAGTGTCTCAACCCTTGTGTGGGTTGTGCTTCACAGCCTCATCTTGGTTGAGCAAGTAAGGTCTGCCACCAATAACAGTGCATCCTCACTTGCAGGTGCTTCTGCCTCACCTGTGCCACCTGAACCATGTGGTGGCTACTGAACCTGCAAGCTATGCCAAGGTGCAGCTGGGAAGTGCAGGTCTCACAGCATCCCACCCCTTGTTTAGCCTGCATTTCACAGTCTCACATTGGTTTAGCAAGTAAGGTCTGTAGCCAATAACAATGGATCTTCACTGGCAGGTGCTTCTGCGTCATCTCTGCCACCTGAACCATGTGGTGGCTACTGAACCTGCAAGCTAAGCCAAGGTACAGTTTGGAATTGCAGACCTCACAGGGTCCCACCCTTTGTGTGGCCTGCACTTCATTGTCTAACCTTGGTTGAGCTAGTAGGGTCTGCAGCAATGATATACCATCCTCACTAGCAGGTGCTTCTGCCTCACCTGTGCCACCTAAACCATGTGGTGGCTGCTGAACTTGCAAGCTAAACAAAGGTGCAGCTGGGAAGTGCAGGCTTCACAGGGTTCCACCCCTTGTGTAATCTGCACTTCACAGCCTCACCTTTGTTGAGCAAGTAGGGTCTGCAGACAATAATATGGCACCCTCAGTAGCAGGTGCTTTTGCCTCACCTGTGCCACCTGAACCACATGGTGGCTGCTGAACCTGCAAGCTGAGCCAAGGTGTAGCTGGGAAGTGCAGGCTTCACTGGGTCCCACAGCTGGTGTGGCCTGCACTTCACATCCTCACCTTGGTTGAGCAAGTAGGGTCTGCAGACAATAACAGTGTATCCTCACTAGCAGGTTCTTCTGCCTCACCTCTGCCACCTGAACCATGTGGCCTCACAGGGTCCGACCCCTTTTGTGGCTTGCATTTCACAGCTTCACCTTTGTTGAGCAAGTAGGGTCTGCAGCCCATAACAGTGCATCCTCACCAGCAGGTACTTCTGCCTCACCTGTGCCCCCTGAACCATGTGGTGGCTGATGAACCTGAAAGCTGAGCCAAATTGCAGCTGGGAAGTGGAGACCTCACAGCGTCCAACCCCTTTTGTGTCCTGCACTTCACAGCCTCACCTTGGTTGAGGAAGTATGGCCTGCAGCTAATAACGGTGGATCCTCAGTAGCAGGTCCTTCTGCCTCTCTTGAACCACATGATCCATATGGTGGCTGCTGAACCTGCAAACTGAGCCAAGGTGCGGCTGGGAAGTGCAGGCCTCACATGGTCCCATCCTTTGTGTAGCTTGCACTTCACATCCTTACCTTTATTGAGGAAGTAGGGTCTGTAGACAATAACAGGCCTTCTCATGAGGAGGTACTTTTGCCTCACCTGTACCACCTGATCCATGTGTTGATTTATGAACTTGCAAGCTGAGCCAAGGTTTGGCTGGGACGTGCAGCCCTCAAAGGGTCCCACCCTTTGTGTGGCCTGCAGTTCACAGCCTCATCTTGGTTGAGCAAGAAGGGTCTAGAGCCAATAACAGTGCATCCTCACTAGCAGGTGCTTCTGCCTCACATGTGCCACCTGATCTATATGGATGCTGCTGAACCTTGAATCTGAGCCAAGTTGCGCCTGGGAAGTGCAGGCCTCACAGGGTCCCATCCCTTGTTTAGCGTGCACATCACAGCCTCACCTTTGTTGAAGAAGTAGGGTCTGCAGCCAATAACAATACTTCCTCACTAATAGGTGCTTCTGCCTCACCTGTGCTACCTAATCTATGTGGTGGCTGCTGAACCTTCAATCTGAGCCAAGGTGTGGCTTGGAAATGCAGGCTTCACAGGGTCCCACCACTTGTGTAGCCTGCACTTCACAGCCTCACCTTGGTTGAGCAAGTAGGGCCGGCAGCCAATAACAGTGCATCTTCGCTAGCAGGTACTTCTGCCTCACCTTTGCCCCCTGGACCATGTGGTGGCTCCAGAACATGCAAACTGAGCCAAGGTACAGCTGGGAATTGCCGGCCTCACGGGGTCCCACCCCTTGTGCAGCCTGCACTTCACAGAGCCTCACCTTGGTTGAGCAAGTAGGGTCTACAGCCAATAACAGTGCATCCACACTAGCAGGTACTCCTGCCTCACCTGTGCCACCTGCTCTATGAGGTGGCTTCTGAATCTGCAAGCTGAGCCAAGGTGCGATTGGGAATTGCAGGCCTCATAGGGTCCATCCCCTTGTGTAACCTGTACTTCACAGCCTCACCTTGGTTGAGCAAGTATGGGCTGCAGCCAATAACATTGCATCCTCAGTAGCAGGTGCTTCTGCCTCACCTGTGCCACTTGAACTATGCGGTGGCTTCTGTACCTGGAAGCTGAACCAAGGTGCAGCTGGGTAGTGCAGGACTCACAGGGTCTTACCCCGTGTGTGGCCTGCACTTCACAGGTTTGAGCAAGTAAGGTCTGCAGCCAATAATAGGGCACATTCATTAGCAGGTGCTTCTGCCTCACCTGTGCCACCTGAGCATGTGATGGCTGCTGAAACTGCAAGCTGAGCCAAGGAGCAGCTGGAAATTGCAGGCCTCACAGGGTCCCACCCCTTTTGTGGCCTGTGCTTCGCAGGTATACAGAAAACGAATTCGATAATACAATAAAAATTTTAAGGTGGTGAAACATGGAGGTAAAAATAAAATACGAAACTCAATTCAGTATTTTAATAAAAAAAATATTAAGTACAAACAACCATCTTCATTTTCCCAGCTCCTCTTTAGTTTCAATGACCTTTCTGTTATCGGGTATTGACTCTGCATCATAACCAGTAAGTTTAGACAATTTCCTTATTAACATTAATTATCGCTGAAAAACTTTAAAAATAATACTCGAAAGGCACCAACTTTAATATGAAAACTATATTATTCAATCTATGGACAAGACACAAGAATCCTTTATTGCCAATTGAGGATAAATTGGGCAAGTTACAAATTGCGGTCGTTACTTCACCCAGGTAAAGCTATCACACCTACAGTGAACAAGGAGAAAAGGGACTTAATTACAGGTAGACCAACAATGTCAAATTCTCAAATAACAATATCAACATATAATATCAGTAACAAATTAATAACCCACCAGCGGAAAACAACACCATCCGTATAACAGGATAAGACTGACCGATACATTCCAACTATAACACTAGCACTCGCCGAACTGTACAAGAAAAAAAGATGGGAATGAAACTATTACGATGCATAATGCATGAAAGTTTTATGTAACTTGTCCTTACAGAGTTTTTTTATTGTTATTTTTAGGTCACGTCAGGACTTCTGAAACCTAAACTAAAAGACATTAATGGCCTTACCTTAGCTAAAGGCTGAAATTGCAAGCTGAGCCAAGGAGCAGCTGGGAAGTGAAGGACTCACAGGGTCCCACCCCTTGTGTGGCCTGCACTTCACAGCCTCACTTTGTTTGAACAAGTAGGGTCTGCAGCCAATAACAGTGCATCCTGACTATCAGATGCTTCTGCCTGACCTGTGCCGCCTGAACCATGTGGTAGCTGCAGAATCTGCAAGATGAGCCAAGATGCTGCTGGGAAGTGCAGTCCTCACAGGGTCCCACCCCTTGTATGGCCTGCACTTCACAGCCTCACCCTGGTTGAGAAAGTAAGGTCTACAGCTAATAAAAAGGCACCTTCACTAACAGGTGCTTCTGCCTCACATGTGCCACCTGAACCATGTGGTGGCTGCTGAACCTGCAAGCTGAGACAAAGTGCGGCTGGGAAGGGCAGGCCTCGCAGGGTCCCACTCCTTTTGTAGCCTGCACTTCACATCCTCACCTTGGTTGAGGAAGTAGGGTCTGCAGCCAATAAGTGTTCATCCTCACTAGCAGATGCTTTTGCCTCACCTGTGCTACCTGAACCAAATGGTGGCTGCTAAAACTGCAAGCTAAGCCAAGGAGCAGCTGGGAAGTGCAGGCCTCACAGGGTCCCACCTCTTGTGTAGCCTGCACTTCACAGCCTCACCTTGTTTGAGCAAATAGGGTCTGACGCTAATAACAGTGTATCATCACTAGCAGGTGCTTCTGCCTCACCTGTGCCACCTGTACCAAATGGTGGCTGCCAAACCTGCAAGCTGAGCCAAGGTGCAGCTGGGAAGTGCAGGCCTCACAGGGTTCCACCCTTGTGTAGCCTGCACTTCACAGCCTCATCTTGGTTGAGCAAGTAGGGGCAGCAGCCAATAACAGTGGATCCTCGCTAGTAGGTGCTTCCGCCTCATCTGTGCCACCTAAACCATGGGGCTGCTGAACCTGCAACCTGAGCAAAGGTGCAGCTGGAAAAGTGCAGGCCACACAGGGTCCCAGCCCTTGTTTAGCCTGCACTTCACAGCCTCACCTTGGTTGAGCAAGTAGGGTCTGCAGCCAATAACATTGCATCCTAACTAGCAGGTGCCTCTGCCTCACCAGTGCCACCTGATCCATATAGTGTCTGCTGAACCTGCAAACTGAACCAAGGTGTGGCTGGGAAGTGCTGGCCTCACAGGGTTCCACCCTTTGTGTAGCCTGCACTTCAGAGAATCACTTTGGTTGAGCAAGTATGGTCTGCAGCCAATAACAATGCATCCTCAGTAGCAGGTGCCTCAGCCTCACCAGTGCCTGAACCATGTGGCGGCTGCTGAAACTGCAAGCTGAGCCAAGGAGCAGCTGGGAAGTGCTGGCCTCACCGGGTCCCAGCCCTCGTGTGGCCTGCACTTCACAGCCTTACCTTGGTTGAGCAAGTAGGGTCTAAAGCCAATAACAGTGCATCCTGACTAGCAGGTGCTTCTGCCTCACCTGTACCACCTGTTCCAAATGGTGGCTGCTGAAACTGCAAGCTGAGCCAAGGTTTGGCTGGGAAGTGCAGGCGTCTCAGGGTCCCACCCCTTATGTAGTTTGCAATTCACAGCCTCACCTTGGTTGAGCAAGTACGATCTGCAGCCAATAACAGGGCACTCTCACTAGCAGTTGCTTCTGCCTCACCTGTGCCACCTGATCCATGTGGTGGCTGCTGAACCTGCAAGTTGAGCCAAAGTACAACTGGGAAGTCCAGTCCTCACAGTGTCCCAAACCTTGTGGCCTACACTTCACAGCCTCACCTTGGTTGAACAAGTAGGGTCTGGAGCCAATAACAGTGCATCCTGACTAGCAGGTGCTTTTGCCTCACCTGTGCCACCTGAACCATGTGATGGCTGCTGAACCTGCAAGCTGAGCCAAGGTGCGGCTGGGAAGTGCAGGCCTCACAGGGTACCACCCCATGTGTAGCCTGCATTACACAGCCTCACTTTGGCTGAGCAAGTAAGGTGTGCAGCCAATAACAGGGCACTCTCACTAGCAGTTGCTTCTGCCTCACCTGTGCCACCTGAGCCATGTGGTGGCTGCTGAACCTGCAAGCTGAGCCAATGTGCGGCTGGGAAGTGCAGGCCTCACAGGGTCCCACTCTTTGTGTAGCCTGCACTTCACAGCTCACTTTGGTTGGGCAAGTAGTGTCTGCAGCCAATAACAGTCCATCCTCACTAGCAGGTGCTTCTGCCTCACCTGTGCCACCTGTACCAAATGGTGGCTGCTGAACCTCCAAGCTGAGCTAAGGTAGGGCTGGGAAGTGCAGGCCTCACAGGGTCCCACCCCTTGCGTAGCCTGCACTTCAAAGCCTCACCTTATTTGAGCAAGTAAGGTTTGCAGCCAATAACAGTGCATCCTCACTAGCAGGTTCTACTTCCTCATCTGTGCCACCCGAGTATTTGGTGTCTTCGGTAACTGGAAGCTGAGCCAAGGAGCAGCTGGGAAGTGCAGGCCTCACAGGGTCCCACCCCTTGTGTGACCTGTGCTTCACAGCCTCACCTTGGTTGAGCAAGTAGGGTCTGCAGCCAATAACAGGGCATCCTCACCAGTATATATATATATATATATATAATATATATATAATATATATATATTAATATTATATATATATAGCTATACCAAAAAGTTATGATTTGCTGAAATGTGTTAGGATAGTGTCCCATTTTATTTTATATATATATATATATATATATATATATATATATATATATATATATATATATATATATGTGTGTGTGTGTGTGTGTGTGTGTGTGTATGTTTAGTCATCATGTGTAGAACCATTTGATCTGATAATACGTTTTATTTCTTTTCTGCAGTCAAGACAAAAATAGTTCGAATAAAAGGAGCCAATAATACCCTAGCTGATGCCCTGTCGAGGATTGAGGAGTAATACAAAATTTTGGTCAATTGTTCTGCAGGTAGCGGACTCTTAACACCCGGGAAATATGAGGATCTGCTCCCCTCTTTTTAAGGACTCTTTCGTCCGCTATTCTGCGAACTATCTTCAGAGCTATCTACGATTGCTGCAGTCCCTACACTCTACGCCATCTATTGATTGCTGAAGAAATCTTATCATTTTAAACCTCCAGTATCATCGCCTGGGAGATTCATCCATGGAATTTTTGTGTAGTTTCTAGTAATTAGAATCTTTTTGTTTAAAATAAGTTTACCTCAAACGCAAATCATACGTCCAGAGTTTAGTCTGGGTTACTGCTTGCTTAAGTTTTTTTATCTTCTTCATTATTACTTGTTTGGAGTTAAGTGTTGTAAATAATATGTAAGTACTTTATATATTATATTTAATATCGTTTACGTGCTGTTCTTTCTACACTCTGATTACAGTGTATTTGTTTGAAAGGTATATTACAATCTTATACTTAGTACCATCTAGATATTTAGCTGTGAAGTGTAATATGTGAAAATCACTGAATACTTTTTATGTGCCGTTCTTGAATCAGTGATTGTGAATACAGGCATTTACCGTTACATCCGGGATCAGGTTAATTCAGGAAGAGTAATTAAAAGTAAGTGGAACGTATATATATATATATATATATATATATATATATATATATATATATATATATATATATATACACATATAAATAAAGATATATGCCACGAAGGAAAAATAAACGAATGAGTAACTGCGAGACCTTTCGGCGTTTCCACGTCCTTTACTGAGCTTTAATACAACTTACTTTTCATTGTAATTTCAATGTTAGTCGTGGCCTTTTTCATTTAGACCCTTGTATTTGTAACATGTTTAAGAATGACCTCAAAGATATAATTACAGACTTAAATAAAAATTAATTGCCTTTGAGTTATCTTCGTTGTAATGTATGTCTAACCTGTTATTGTGAATATGTATTGTGAACAGGGTTTTGTTTACCAAAGTTCTGAACAGATGTCACCTATAATTCTTTAATTGTCTTGTCCTTGTATCTGAGATGTTTATCTTAAACTTTTAATCGCACCCATTGTTTATGCTTGTTTGGGAAGGTTACTCTCTTCCAGGTGTGTCGGATTCTAGGTACTAATCTCTTTATAATCCCTACCTGTCAGTTATACGAATCTTCTTGTTTTGTCTTTTGTCCCATGTATGTCCGTTCTGCCTCAGTAAGGACGTGGAAACGTCGAAAGGTCTCGCAGTTACTCATTCGTTTATTTTTCCTTCGTGGCATATATCTTTATTTATGGATTTATCACGTTCCTAACTTTCGTGATTCAGTTATGCATATATATATATATATATATATATATTTACGGATTCCAGGTGAAGATATGAAAAGGCATACAGCAGGGTCCGTAAAACACATCAACAAGGCCACAGTTTATTCAAATGAAACGTTTCGCACATGTTCTATGTGCATTTTCAATCTGTAAATATAACATAAAAATCATTAAAATTTACAAAAAACATTAAAAAAATATTAAGAGAAAAAAAAGTTATTATTAAAACTTTTAAAATTAACATTATTTAAAAAGGTTACAGTAAAAAAGACCCAGTGCTCACCAAACCATTCACAGAAGGAGAAGGAGAAGAACGAATGACCAAGATTTGACACCAACCTACGACTTCAGTTATGTGAGATAAAGAGGAGAGGCGGAAACGTTAGAGTTTAAAGAAGGAACAAGCCGTTTGATGTATAATGACTCAAGGGTAGTTAAGTAATCACTATGGCTCGTACCACCAATAATGGAGAAATGCTTTTTGTTGACTTCAATTTTACATATAGAGGCATGGTTCTTTATATTAGAAAATTCGGGTTTACTCAGTTTCTGGCCCGTTCTATAACTGTATCCCATATGGCTACAATATCTCAACTGCAGTAACCTGCGACAAGATCCAACATAAATACCGGGGCATCCCGGGCACTTGAATTTATAAATAATGTTGGACCTCATGAAGGTCTGCAGCTTGTCCTTGTAGTTAAAAAATACGCCAATCTTGAGTGGATTGATTGGAATTAATTGAATATTAAGGCCTCCAAATTCATGTTCAATTATTTGTTTAATTTTGGTTGCAAAGTTGTTGTCCGAAATAAACGGGATTGTGGCAAATATATTTTTCTTCGGGACATTATAAGAGGGTGTTGGGTTAGAGAAGTGTTGTGACAACAGCTTGTTAATTACTTTAAAAACACAGTTTTTTGGATATGAATTCTGTGAAAAGAAATTGATTAAAAACAAAATCTCATTATGAAAAAGAGACCAACTCGAAGAATATCGAAGAGCCCTATAAACTAGAGTATATATGGAGTTTAGTTTAAAATTCTTAAAACATGGGCTAAAGAAGTTATTAGCAAGTCCAGTGTGTCTTTTTCCGATACACAGATGTTGTAAAATCACCATTATCTCTGCCTACATCGATATCCAGAAAGGGTAGACAATTGTCGTTTTCTTTTTCCATGATAAACTTTATATTTCGATGTTGATTACTGATATGTTCCAAAAATATCTTTGCCAAGGCTCCTTGAATAATATAAAAGTGTCATCAACATATCGTCTATGATAGACAGGTTTACATATATGTGGACAATAAGTTAAAAAGTTTTCTTCTAAAAAAGACAAAAATATTGGCGAACACAGGCCCCAATGGGGAGCCCATGACAACTCCATCGACCTGCGAAAAGAGTTGACCATTAAAAACAAACATTGAGTCTTGCACAGCAAGCTCAAGAAACGTCTTAAAAAGTTGTCTATTTAAACCATGAAACACTGTGTGATCGTCATAAAAAATTTTGTCTAAAATAATGTTGATGGTTTCATTCAGAGGCACATTTGTGAAAAGAGATTCTACATCGAAGCTTGTCATGTGTAGATCACCATCTTGTAAGACTATTTCTTTCTGGAACTCATATCCATTTTTAAGTGAAAATTCGTTGTAAGCAAATTCACTGAGTAATGAGACAAGGTATTTAGATATTGCATAAGAAGGGCTGTTATAGGCTGCCATAATGGGTCTAATAGGAACTCCTTCCTTATGTACCTTAGGGAGTCCATATAATATACTAAAAGAAGAACCTGTCACAAATAGTTTCTGGTACGTAATTTCATCTAAAATACCTTCATTTTTCAATTTTCTCAAAAATCTATTAATTTTGTCTTCTCTTTTGTAAATGTCCAAAAAATTTGGTTCACCATGCGATCGAAATTTAGTGATATCAGCAAGAATGTTATTAACCTTATCAATATAATCTTGTTTATTTAGTAGTACCACACCTTTTCCTTTGTCTGGTTTACAAATAACCAAACTATCCCGTTTACTTAGTTTCTGCAAGATATTCAAATCCTCTTTCCTGAAGAACGGGGTCCAAGATACTTTTAACTCGGTATAAGTCTTATGTAAAAGAAACGATAACTTTTGTTGTAAACCACTTAAGTCATTGACCAAATTTAAACCCTTGAGTCTCTGAAAAAGCATTTCGAAAGGAAAATAGAAGTCTGCATACTTAGGTCTGTAGGATGGCAAACAAAAATCCAAGCCAAACGAGAGCAAGAACTCTTCTCTTTTGGAGAGAACATAGTTAGAGAAATTAAAAATACAGTAATTCCTGTGATTACAATTGGGAGTGACAAAACCAAAGGCTTTTAGTTTCTTTTGATGACGTAATTGTACAGAGGAGACAAAATTATTTACAAAATTACAAAAAAGTTTCTGGTACAGAAAACGGTCAATAATGGATAAATATTGAAATAGTTGTTCTCGTAGTTGGCAAACAATCGTATGAGTACTTTCGATAAACTTTTGCTTCGTCTATCTCTTTCTTAAGTAGCTCGTCCAGGGCGTTTCGGTAAAATTCAATGTGATATAATGATGTCTTGTAGAGCTTGAATCTGATGAACTTAGGGTGTACTCCGTTTAGAAGGCAATACTGTACGAAGTCCAAGTCACATTTGGCTTTTTCCTCCTTTAAGGTCAATTTCTCCAACTTCTTCGAAGTGGTCAGCGTCGCTGGTGGATAACGGTGTCGAAGGAGCTGGGAAAAAGTGTTGAATGAGCCAAAGTCTCAGCCTGAATGCAAAGAGAAAGACGAAAAGAAGCCGATGCAACATCACGGACGTATTCACGGATTCCAGGTGAAGATATGAAAAGGCATACAGCAGGGTCCATAAAACACATCAACAAGGCCACAGTTTATTCAAACGAAACGATTCGCAATATCTAAATACCTTGTCTCATTACTCAGTGAATTTGCTTATAACGAATTTTCACTTAAAAATGGATATGAGTTCCAGAAAGAAATAGTCTTACAAGATGGGGATCTACACATGACAAGCTTCGATGTAGAATCTCTTTTCACAAATGTGCCTCTGAATGAAACCATCAACATTATTTTAGACAAAATTTTTTATGACGATCACACAGTGTTTCATGGTTTTAATAGACAACTTTTTAAGACGTTTCTTGAGCTTGCTGTGCAAGACAATGTTTGTTTTTAATGGCCAACTCTTTTCGCAGGTCGATGGAGTTGCCATGGGCTCCCCATTGGGGCCTGTGTTCGCCAATATTTTTATGTCTTTTTTAGAAGAAAACTTTTTAACTAATTGTCCACATATATATAAACCTGTCCATTATAGACGATATGTTGATGACACTTTTATATTATTCAAGGAGCCTTGGCAAAGAGAGATATTTTTGGAACATATCAATAATCAACATCTAAATATAAAGTTTACCATGGAAAAAGAAAACGACAATTGTCTACCCTTTCTGGATATTAATGTAGGCAGAGATAATGGTGATTTTACAACATCTTTGTATCGGAAAAAGACATACACTAGACTTGCTAATAACTTCTATAGCTCATGCTTTAAGAATTTTAAACTAAACTCCATATATACTCTAGTTTATAGGGCTCTTCGATATTCTTCGAGTTGGTCTCTTTTTCATAATGAGATTTTGTTTTCAATCAATTTTTTTTTTCACAGAATTCTTATCCAGAAAACTTGGTTTTTAAAGGAATGAACAGGCTGTTGTCACAACACTTCTCTAATCCGACACCCTCTTATAATGTCCCAAAGAAAAATATATTGCCACAATCCCGTTTATTTCGGACAACAACTTTGCAACCAAAATTAAACAAATAATTGAACATGAATTTGGATGCCTTAATATTCAATTAATTCCAATCAATCCACTCAAGATTGGCGTATTTTTTAACTACAAGGACAAGCTGCAGACCTTCACGAGGTCCAACATTATTTATAAATTCAAGTGCCGGGATGCCCCGGTATTTATGTTGGATCTTGTCGCAGGGTACTGCAGTTGAGATATTGTAGCCATATGGGATACAGTTATAGAACGGGCCAGAAACTGAGTAAACCCGAATTTTCTAATATAAAGAACCATGCCTCTATATGTAAAATTGAAGTCAACAAAAAGCATTCCTCCATTATTGGTGGTACGAGCCATAGTGATTACTTAACTACCCTTGAGTCATTATACATCAAACGGCTTGTTCCTTCTTTAAACTCTAACGTTTCCGCCTCTCCTCTTTATCTCACATAACTGAAGTCGTAGGTTGGTGTCAAATCTTGGTCATTCGTTCTTCTCCTTCTCCTTCTGTGAATGGTTTGGTGAGCACTGGGTCTTTTTTACTGTAACCTTTTTAAATAATGTTAATTTTAAAAGTTTTTAATAATAACCTTTTTTTTCTCTTAATATTTTTTTAATGTTTTTTGTAAATTTCAAGGATTTTTATGTCAAATTTACAGATTGAAAATGCACATAGAACATATGCGAAACGTTTCGTTTGAATAAACTGTGGCCTTGTTGATGTGTTTTATGGACCCCGTTGTATGCCTTTTATATATTTATAGATGTTTGCGTGTATATATGTATGTATGTTCGTATGCATGTGTATATGTAAATCATAGACAGGTTCCATAAGACTCGAAATTGTTTGCACGTATGTTTGTATCTCTAATTTACCTCTAGTTTTAGGAGTTACTGACATTCTTCTTACGTAAAGTAAACACCTGTATTCGTATGTGCGTGTATATGTTTACTAATTCTGATGGATCAGTTAATGAGAAAAAGATGTACATAAGCCTTTCATATCGGATCTGTAATAACCACCCACTGGATAATTTAACGAGATAAACACGGTAGCTGTAGCTTTGAGCAATTGAAGTTCAAAGGCCTAGTTTCCAAACATGGGTCCCTTTGTAAGTTTGAAGATTGATGACTGAATTCTTTTTAAACTCAAGACGCAGTGGATCACAGTTTTAGATAGCACTGTAGTAGACAGCGTTCAACTTTTTTTTTACTATAGAAAGACGTGTATTGAAAATATGAAATGTTCTGTTATGCCTTTTCTGTAACGCTATTATTCTTAGACGAGAGAGCAGCTCCGTAACGTTATCTCTCACAGAAAGAAAGATAAACATCTTCTATCACTGTCATGCATTTCTGTGACGTTATCATATGCAGATTGATATATGTATCATTCTTGTAACACCATCATGCATAGAAAAATAGGTATTATCATTCTCGGAGAGGTAACAGTACAGTAGCATAATCATGCCAGGAAGATAGGTAACGTTTATTCATTAGAAAAAATGTTAGTAATGAAATCAAATAACATTACTTTACTAACACCATCGTACACAGGTATAGTGAACAATCAGGTAATACTATTATTATGCACAGAAAAATAGGTAACAATCGTACATAGAATATTAGGTAACAGTCATGTAAACATCATCAGGCGTAGAAAGGTAGGTAACAAACTGTAACGTTCTCATGTATAGGAATGTTATGCATACAGTAGGTACTAATTCCGTAATATGCTTAGAAATGTAGTAGCAGCAATCTTGTAATGTTACTGTGCAGCAGTTCCGTTACATTATCGCCAAATTATCACGTAAAAGAGAAAGTAAGTTGGCGCCAAAATTAGCTAGACAAACTATTCCACCAAGAACTGCCTTGCACCATCGCCAATCAGTTCAAGGGTGTCCTCGCCAGGGTATGACATAAACTGCATCCAGTTGCAAAGCTATAGGTGAAGGATAGAATGCTGGTCCTTTGTAAGGTACTTGCCGTGAGGTCACTTACGATGGGCAAATGATACAACCTGGAGCAGCTCTTCTGCTTGTGGATGATTATGAAGTTAAAGTCTAAGGCACTGACTCTGGAAATAAAGTCAGTTTTGGAGTCGTTAGATGTTCATTCCTTACTGTCGCTACTTTGGATACAAAGATAGATATATAATAATTCCGTAACGTTATCATGCTTGGAAACACACAATTCTTGCAGTGTCATCACGTATAGAAACAAGTGCTAAAGTAGACTTTCTTGTAGCCCATATATATTTCACCTTTCAGGAAAGTAGGGGCGTTAATGTTTACAAACATAGCCCCGGAGGTTTCATGTACGAAGGGGAAAAAAGCGAGTGAGAGAAGGAAAGAGCTTAAAAGGAAAGAAACTCACAAACGTATATAGGCCATCTTGCGCGCCCTGTCCATTAGGGCAAAGTCTACAATTTGGGTCGCCTTAGGCTGTGAGATAAAACACCCTTTCACTGGAAAACAAAAGCGAGTGAAAAATTATTCTCGGAGATTATGTCAGACTCGGCTTCACAGGAACCCGTTCTTATGAATGCTTTTAAAAGTTGACTAGTGTGTATAAATATGTTTATATTTCATTTTAGTTTTTCACTCCTAATGTCATTTGACACGGTAAGATGAATGGGGTCGAAAGGGCCGGGAGGAGGGAGAGGGGTAAGAGGAGAGGGGGGGGGGGGGTGGTGGTGGAGGTGGTTTGATTCTTTTGGAAGCTGGAAAATTGTAGTTGATGTCGTGCGAAAGGTATGTGAGAGGGTTCCATTGTCGTCCTCAGGAGTTTTATTTACTTATTCAGTTTTCCTAGAGCTGTTTTTCATGCATTTTTGAACCGACAAAATGACTCCGCTGATGAAACAGGATATGTTTTCATTTTGGAGGAAGTGCTCTCGGAGTGACGTTTTATGCACCTCAGTAATGTATTATTTGGCGTTCACATTCGATATGCAAAATTTCAGATTAAATTCTACATATGAAAAACATTGATTTAGGATTCATTTGTATATGAAATCTAAAAGTAGATTTAAATCTAGTCGACGAGTAAATGTGTACTTCAGACATGGAGCTGAATCTGGGTTTCAAAGAATTAAGCTCTTTCGAAGAGATCAACTTGGACAAGAAAATGTAGTTTTAAAATACCCTTAGGTGGCGTAAAGAGTCGGAACCACGTTATATTTTATTCATTTCCATTGGTATGGAATGTCAATATGACGCATATACAGAAATTTCATATCTGCTAGTGAAGTCGTTGTGTTTTGATTCTTGTACATACACTGACTGGGAAAATTTGGTATGGAACATAAATTATAATATCAATTGTCCAGTTAATCATACCTGTTACCGTACTTTGTTAATTCAGTATTAAAGTGTTTTCATAATACCAAGAGTTTTTAATGCTCTCTCTCTCTCTCTCTCTCTCTGTCTGTCTCTCCCCCTCTCTATTCTCTCTCTTTCTCTCCTTCTCTCTCCTCGCTTTCTCTCTCCTCTATCTCCTTATAATATATATATATATTTATATAATAAATATATATGCATCTATATATATATATATATATATATATATATATCTATATATATATGTATATGATATATATATTATAGATATATATATACTATATATATATATATATATATATATATCTAAATTGAGGAAATATAATTATATATATATGCATACACACATATATATATGTGTATGTATGTATGTATATATTTTATGAAAATATACAGTATTTTCTGGTATGTAACGTGCGCTTTTTATAAGGAGTTCCAAAACATATTCCTTAAAATCACCCTGCTCCTTATATGCTGAAGGTCCTGTTTTTGGGTTACGCATTATTATTATTATTATTATTATTATTATTATTATTATTATTACCAAACCACTGAGCTGACTATGAGTTCCCAGGTTATATCATTGTAATCCTTCGGGTTGGCCGAAGGATTACAATGATATAACCTGATCCAGGCCATAGGCCAAACACTGGAGTACAAGTAGTTCATTCGGCGGGTGATGAATGAATTAAAATGTAATTTTAAAAGCTGCACAAAGGACGACACAAATGATTATGGAGCGATATATATGGGTAAATGGGTCGAGAGGCAAAAGCGTTAGACATTTAGCAAGGGCGTTTGGCATTAGCTGCTTTTATTTTTTTTCTCTCTTTCTTTCTAGGTTAAGCCTACTAAAGTTATGTTGCTCCATATATGTTCGGCGTCAATAACTTGTTTTTTGGGCTAATTCTCTTTTTATCCAAGTCTTGAAATGCATAGAACTGTAGAAGGTTTTGATTCATGGATAGCATCTTCATAACGGTTTCTGTTCGCTGCTCATTGCTTTGATATTAAAGAGTGTTTATGTTCATGTGTATTGTTTTATACTTAATTAGTTTGGGTCTTTTTCTCATATTTTTGTATCCCGCAGTATTATTCTGTCACGTGGTGTGATCACGTCTATACTTCTATCACTTATTAGTTTCATCATAAACTGGGCTTTCTGTTTTGTAGACATTAAATGGCCTTCTAGGCTTGTTCCTTGCGAATCATTAACATCATCATCGTGTGTCTATTCCTCACCTCTAATCGAATCGGTTCCCCAGTGTCATTTAATTTCTCGCTAATGTCCCTCGTCACCAGAGAAAATCATCTCGTTGTTTCCCATTCTCGCTCCCCCTTCTTAAAAGAGCTGAATACCAAGAGAGTATTTTGTGTCTTCCCCTCTAATATTCTTTGTTTCCCCTCCAGCGTTATTAGACGTAATTGGATCAAACACGTAATTCGCATTTTCACGTTTAAGGGATCCAATTTACCATTTTATTTCCCTCCCCCTTTTTTCACGGCGCTCTCCGGGATTCGTTAAACTATCATTTACATCGGTGCGCCATAAAGCGATTGTAGAAGGGAAAAAAATGGATATAAAAAGCAACTGCTTATTATTTAAGAAACAGGTGATGGAAAGACAACATTTGGCCGTGTTTGCGTTAATAATCTCAGAGTATGATATGAAAATACCGTATTTTGTTTGATGTTGGTATTTTATGAAAATGTTACAAAAATGATTGCCATTGAAAATATAGAAAAAAATGACAGCCTAACAAAATACCAGGTTAATGAAAAGACAACAATAGACCCTGTTAGAATAAACTGTTCCTAAGTCTGAATATAAGGAAGGAAATAAAGTGGATGTTTTTTGTGTGTTGACTATGTAGTCTATCATTTTCAAGATCAGTACACTTTTGGCTAACAGAAACACTTGACAACTTTGATTCGTTTGTTTTTCAAACTTAAACAGCAAAGTTGTGCGCCTGTCTATAGAAGAAATGGGTGCGATTATTCTTTCCAATTGAAATTCATCTTGAAGCTACAAAGTGAATTTTATGACGAAACAACCGGAACTCATTTCTCATATATTTTTTAGAGGAATATGTTTTTTATTCTGCTTATGTTTTGTTTTTTATTCTGCTAATGTTTTGTTTTTTTTATTCTGCTAATGTTTTGTTTTTTATTCTGCTAATGTTTTGTTTTTTATTCTGCTGATGTTTTGTTTCAGGTTATAAATGTTTAATTTACTTCTCTGTTCAGTTATTTCAGCCACAGGCGAAACGTCAAGAAAAGAGATACGAAAATGATATGAATAAATGTTGGTGGAAAAAGAAAGGATGAAATGCCATGTAAATTGGCTGCTGCGTAATAAGACAAATGAGAGTCTTCTTGAAGAACACTAAAAATAAAAATAAAAATAGTGGATTGAATTAAGTTGTAGTATTGTGATCAGTGAAAAGATTATCTTGAATGCAGATGAATGATGCTGCTGTCTTTTGCTGTTTACCAGATGAAAACAGAATTATGACCTAGATGCAGGGAAAGGGAGTAATATTACAACCGTGTCGAAGATATGAAAAACGGTGGTAAGAATATGATTTTACATCACAGGGGAGTTAAATAATAGAATAGGAAGGAGGGGAAAAGTTAGGAAACACGAAAGAAGGCTAGAGCGAGGAAAGAAAGAAAGAAAAAAAAGATGAGAGGACTGTGGTAGGAAAGGAAGAATCTACTTAATGGAAGGGAAGGTGGGGAGTTGATAGAGATTCCCAGGTACGAAAGTGACGAGGAAAAAGTTGGGGGGTGGGGAGATGCTAGAGGGAGGGGAGGGAGCGAAGGGGAGATGGGTGGTGGTGGCAAGGTGCGAGCTGTAAGAGGGAGTGCGCCTGGAATCCTCTTACTGGAAGGTCTTCTTTTGGAAACTTTCTCGAGACATTTTTGACAGCTCTCTGACACCCTCGACTATATCATTTCATGCCATAAGCCGCTTAAAGTTTTGCTTATTGTCGCGTCCTCCAGCGTCTCGCCAGCTCGCATTATCATGTTTTATTCAACCGATTTTCTCCACCTGCTTAAGAAGAATCATTTCTAAACCATCCCTGGGAAGTTTCATTTATTCTTTATGGTATTTCATATTGCTATATTTTGGTGTACCAGTTTTCTTTTTCTTTCCCACCGCTCTTTGCGGCGGTTTTCCATTTTTGGCAGAAGAGAATTATGACTAACACTAATGCATTTTTTAACCTGTATTTGTCTTGCCTTCTTGTTATTTCATCTGAACCATCAACTATTAGTGACTCGTCACTTTTCATTTCCTTTCGTCGCTATTTAGCACTCGTCATCTTCCTCGATTTAATTCTCCAGACCATAATTTCGATGTCCTTTTCCGAGTACGATGTAAAAAGGCTTCCATACACGGTGCCAACTTTTCAAAAAAAAAAAAAAATCTCAAAACTTTTCCATTTTCGGACGAAAGTGAAGACTTGGCTATGAACTGGAAGTTCTTCGAAGTTCTTGAAATTCCTAATTGTGGGCGATACAGGAAGATGTGGGGATGTGAGATGGTTAAGATGCTGTTAACGTTCGTTGTTTTGCTGAATATACTGCTCACAATTGCCCTTTATTTCTTTTATGAGAAGTTGTAGCTTTGAAAATATGGCAAATAGTTCTACAGAATTAGCAGCTGTGGTCGTGTCTTTTTCTGTATTATTCATGTTATTTTTTTTTTTAGCTTTTCATGTGCTGCCGAATAACCATCTGCCAAGTGTGAATGTAATCGTGATTCAGAATAGTGTTATTCTGAACCATAAGTATAATTTATTCATGATGTGATCATCATTGACATTTTCAGATAGTTAAGAATTTCCGCTTTTATTTATTTTTGTTACATCGGGTCACATCGTTTTTAGCTTTTGTCTTCTTGAAGCCTCCGAACTCTTTCTGAAAATTACATTGATATCTTTGATTCATAGCTAAATGAAACTCTAAACAGTAACATACAGTTGAGAAGTCACTGTTATTTAAAAGATAAAAACGATGTGACCCGATGTAACAAAAATAAATAAAAGCGGAAATTCTTAACTATCTGAAAATGTCAATGATGATCACATCATGAATAAATTATACTTATGGTTCAGAATAACACTATTCTGAATCACGATTACATTCACACTTGGCAGATGGTTATTCGGCAGCACATGAAAAGCTAAAAAAAAAATAACATGAATAATACAGAAAAAGACACGACCACAGCTGCTAATTCTGTAGAACTATTTGCCATATTTTCAAAGCTACAACTATATATATATATATATATATATATATATATATATATATATATATAATATATATATATATATATATATATATATAATGTATATATAGTATATATATATATATATATATATATATCATATACATATATATATATATATATATATATATATATATATATACATATATATATATATATATATATATATATATATATATATATATATACATATATATATATATATATATATATATATATATATATATATATATTTTTTTTTTTTTTTTTTTTTTTTTTTTTCAGGCCATGAGAAGATTCACTGCTCTGGTTCTCTGACCTAGAAAAGGAATAGCACTTTGGACATTTTACTTCACTAGATGGTCAAATTTTAACACGTTAAAATTTGCGATGTATTGTTACTATGAACATTAACGCTTAGAGGCGTTATTTAATTCTCGATGGTACTTTTGGAATTTAAGATGGTGGAATGTGACTATTCAAAATCTGCTCAAGTGATGTTTCATGGTAGTGAGAGTCGAATCGTTGACATCCGTGATCTTTAAAGTTACAGTTTTGCCAAGGGAAGAGAAGGGTTGGGAATTCTTGTTCCCACCTTGCATGTTCTTAGTATACAATTAAGTATCCAACGGGAAGGCAATGAAAAAGTAACTTTTTTAAACATATTTAATGAGGGAATGATCAGAGTACAATTTCAGAGGAATTGGCCCTTTTAAGAATATGGAAACAAATGTATATGTTTACATATAGGTATATGTGTGTAATATATATACATATATATATATATATATATATATATATATATATATATATATATATATATATATATATATATATTGAATATTGATCTATATATGTTTATTGATATGTTTATATTTATACTCACAGATGTGACTTGAGAATAAACATTGAGAACCTCACTCCAAAGCCACTGGTAAAGAGCTGTCCATATGACCCGAATTCCTTTCCATGCCTTGGGAAGGAAGGAAAGAGAGAGAGAGAGAGTCCTTAACCTAGTGGCGAGATGCCTGGTCTAATAGGCAGTTAGTTGATCCTTCGTCTTCTCCTAAACGTCGACAGAATGTTGTTGCACAATTTGTAGCGCCTTATTAAGGTCCCGCCGAGAGAATTGCTGTTGGGGCCGAAAGAACGGAACGAAGATGGCTCGATAACGCTGGCTTTTACTCACGGTTGTTGCAAACGTCGGTATTGTTGTTGAGGGAACAATAGCATAGAGAAATGCCTTTCAGGTCACTAGTGGGCGGATCGCTTCTGATGCAGACCGAAGGCATGTAAAAAGGGCTTTTGCTTCCTTTTTGCTTTTATCTCGCAGTGGTTTGGCCTTCGCTCTTGGATGCTTTTATTTGGCAACGGCAGAAAGGGATGGGAGAAACACGGAACATAAAGTAGAATTATCCTCT
>NC_087212.1:12927316-12929816 GCF_015104395.2 Macrobrachium nipponense
CAAGGTGACATTGGGAAGCTGGGCATTAGATGCTCTTGACAGTTGAGATTGAGTACCTTGTAATATCTCTGTTTTTTTTTTTATGTGAAACCAGTATGGAAGTATTTGTACTGCATTTCATTGTAGGTATCTCTTTTTCCTCAGTAAACATACCTTATAATTTGGTTCAAGGATGCACAAAGCAAAGGTAGTTCTGTCCACGTCCTTAGGTAGTAGCCTATTGCTACTTGATTTTGGGAAATGGTGTATGTGGTTATATGATTTTTTTTTTTTACTGTACACGGAAAAACATGTAAGATACATTAAAATTAAAATCGTGTTTAAAACCGTATATAACTTATCATCTTCACAGTTTTGAGAAAAATATCGTGGAAGAACAAATTTTAGCGTAATTTTCTTAAAAATTCATGAGGAAGTGTAGAAAAATTGTTACAGGTTGAAGTAGTTTTAAGCGAAGTTTGACGATAAAGCTATACTCCTGCGTCCTTGTTAAGGTGACAATCTCTCTCTCTCTCTCTCTCTCTCTCTCTCTCTCTCTCTCTCTCTCTCTCTCTCCTGTATCCGCACCTCTCATCTTGCTATCATCAACAGTTCCATCTAACTTGAAACAGTCCCTATTACAGCATGTAAACAGACTGTGAATCTTTTCTGGTGTTGAGAAACCCCATCAGAATAGATGCGCTTTTTACTGTCGCTAAAATCAATCTGAGACAAGGAAAAAAAAAGAAAAAGAGGAAGGGGGAGGATGCGATACTGTATATATATCAGATGCTGCCACGGGGGCGGGGCATCGATTGCAGGTGGGCGGAGCCGGCAAACGAGGGTCGTAAGTTGGGAGAGGGCTGATGAAGATTTCGGGGTTCGATGGTGGAAATGATAATGAGTGTGAAAGGGAAAGTGAATGAGAGAGGATGGTGATTTTTGTTCACTTATCTTTATTCACGTATGTATTTGTTTATTTTTTCATTTTTCTTGGTTCATGCGTGGTTAATTCATTGGTTAATTTATTAATTTTCTGTAGGGATGAAGACAAAGAAAAAAGTTGGCGTGAAATGTCTGATGTTTAAGAGAAAATCTGACCTTGTCAGTCATTAGTTATATTAAGATTTATTTGAAAATTTTAGTTTATATCATATAGGGGAGGTTGAATAGTGAATGGGGAAATGGACAAACCTGCTGCCGAACTCAACAGTAAGATCAGAACAAGAGTTTTACCGGTAATGAGACCATTCAAACTAAAAATATCGGCCCGTCTTTAAAGGGGAAAAGCTATCTTTGGAGAGCTGAAAGGTTACACAGCTTACTCCCATTCAAGCTCGCTACCAGCTCAGCTCTTTAAAGCCTTTTATTTTCCGACTGGGAAGATATATGTGTGTGTTTGTGTACGCCGCCATGAATCCGTCTGCTTAAATGTCCATTCGTCTACCCCCTTTTTAATTTACCCTTTTTCGTGAGGGGGCGAAGGTTGTCGGTTCATCTTTCTTTCCCCCATTCCGACCTGCTATTTTTGTCTGTCCGTGAGCGCAGGATGCTTGGGGAGGCTGGAGATGCCAAAGTTCAAAGACGGGGTTTTCTTTTCACGGCGCTCGCTTTCTGCCAAGTTACTACTTCCTGCTTACATTTTACCGGAAGGAGCGCTAATGAATCGCGGGGGGTGTTCATTAATTCATTCGCAGTGATGAGGTGGAAGGTCAAAGGTTGCAGGTAACATTACACGAGCGCAGCATTATTAAACTAATGGTGAGCGCGACTTATTTCTTTAGAGCTTTAGAGGTAGTGATATTTCTGACTTATTTCTCAGAGAGAAGTAGAAGGTTTTAATTACCGTGCGTTTATAAAGAGGGAATTTGACAATTGGTAATAGGCGTTCTTTTAATACAGATATTTGAAACAAGATCACGTTTTATGAGTCAGTTGTTCCGCATCCAATCTGTTGCTGTTCGAAGTTTCGTTTTTGTTGGTTAGATATAATTTTCACTTAGAAATGATTAGGCCAGTTGCTTATGAACAAGGGATGCCATTTGATTACATGTTAAATGGTTAACCGTTTAGTATGCTCGTCTCGCCAGCCAGAGGTCCCGGATTCGATTTCTTATCAAGTAGGAATACATTCGGTGTGTTCCTTTAAATACCATTGTGCCCTGGCTAACCTTGGCAGTCGTAGCTAGTCGTTTGTGGTAGCGCACAACGAGGATGGGGCTAGCTAGCAGCCTCATTCCAAAATTTTGTAGAGAACAGGAAGAGTGACGCTTCTGAAGTCCGTGCTGTCAGAGAAAAGACGGATCATAAGTTAGTAGAAAAATTCATTAGTTCGTCAACATACGCTGGTCATACATTCTTAGAGGACTTTTAAATATGACTGAACCGCCTCGTATTCATACCATCTCAAGTGAAAACCGACACAAAATAGTCGCATAAGTTCTAAGTAAGCTGGAAGCTTGGAGTTTGAGGTTATTATATAAACCATTCTTATGATACATAACCTGTTTGTTAAAACAAA
>NC_087212.1:12932316-12994816 GCF_015104395.2 Macrobrachium nipponense
TGGACTTCAAATCTTTTTTAAAATCGTAATCAGAGTATACATGTTACCTGTCATTCTAATTTGGACAAATATTATAATATATAAAATTATTTTGTGAATGTTGTTCTTTAAAAATTTTTTTTTTAGTGAATTGTTGCGAAACTCCGTTACCTTTTTAATGGAGGTGATTATTAAATGTTGATACTTGCTAACCTTATTTTCATGTTGCTGCAGTAATCTGTAAGAGGTATCCAGAATGACTGCCATTAGACTGATGGCATTGGAATCTGGAAAAGGCGGATTGCGATGGAAATATGCAAAAGAATGAAAGTTCAAATTCTGATTTCAATATACCTTGTGAAATACCTATGTATACAACATATTTTCAAGTGAATATATATGATTTATTGTCTCCCATTTGTAATTATCCTTAACACAGAATATAGTGGAAAGAATGAAGGGGGGGGGGAGGGGGGTTGGAGGAAAGGAAACGAATGAGAGAGAAGCCCATAGAGAGCGATTTACCCTCCTCTTAAATCGGGAAACATAAGCTCGAGTGAAAGAATCAATTCCCGAACGGAGAGCCATTTTGGAGATTGCTTATGTCCAAATAGGAAATATAGTTTTTGATGGTCGGGGTCGTGTTGCGTGTTCATTGTAAAAGGGAGAATTGAAGATTAAATTTTCACTTGTTGGTTTTTGTTTTACATGAAATTGTGGTCACAGTGCTAAACGTTTTTGAGGTAACACTTCAGTTGACGATAAGTCTCAGTGCAGTGACTATTCAGACTTATTTTTCTATTTATCTTCTGGAGTCACTGAGTATATTCTGCTGATATTCATCTATTGACGGACTCTCTCTTTTTTTTTTAATATCTGTACGCTGAATTTTTAATAGCTGTGATCAGTTGAGACTTAAAGAGCTGCTTAGTTTCTTAATTAATAGAACATAAGAGTTACGAACTTTTTCTTTTGCTTTACAAGGGAGGTGTTCATGTGATGCACTGAATATATTCATATTGCTTTCATTTGCCTTCGTAGTGCTTTTATCTCTATTTCTAATTTTTTTACAACCTAAATCAATTACAAGTTTACTTACATCATAAATACAAACTGAGTTGGTCTCAAAATTTCCAGTTCTGTCATATTTTTGTATATTTCTTTACGTCTAAGACTAAATATGCATAAATGTACCACGGCCAGGTATGCTTTCAGAATACTAAACAATCTTTTATAGAAAAACAACGATACGTTTACAAAGAGGTCAGTGACTTTTTATGACGTTCTTTTATCATTTGCATCGAGTGATTATTCATTAAGATTAATTGCTTTTTTGTGCAGTGGAGAGCAAATATCAAAGGGCAGTAAGCATTCATGGTAATGAAAGAGTTCTTTGAAAAATATAGTTGCTATTATTTTTTTTTATTTACACAAATACTTTATGAGATGGGGGAAAATTAGTTCGTTATAAAATTCAGCGGTTTTACTCTTAAATTTTCTCCCTAGACCCGCATGAGGCAAAGGGCTTCTGTGAAATTCCGCCATGCATGTGCATATCTTTCCTGTGTTTTCTCTTTCCCTCCCGTAGAGGGTTAGTGCCGTCATTGCACCTCAAGTAGTGCACTGTAGGCACTGCTTAAGGTTCTTTGCAATATCCTTCCGTTCATATTCACTTTCTTCCACCTTACTTTCCACCCTCTCCTAACAATTGTTTCATAGTGCGACTGCGAGGCTTTCCTCCTGTTATGTCTTTTAAAACTTTTTTACTCTCAGCTTCCCTTTCAACTTTGGCTTAAATTTGTTATTCCAATTCCAGGTTATCTTTCACGTATCTCCACTCATCTCCAGTCCCTCTTCTCGTGATTGTCATCCAAATAGTTCTGCGTCTTGCAAACTCTTCGGGAGCCCGCAGAAGCCCAGCTGAGGCTGTCAGCTGCCACATTTTACATTAACAAAAATGTTGGTATTTCTATTAATGTTGCTGCTATTTTTTTGACGCAGTTGCTAATGATTTTCGTAATTACTAGATATTGAAGGTTGAAACAAAGATAAGCAAAGCTTTAGGCAAGAACATTTCATTGAGGGTGGAGATGCGCTCACAGTTCTCTTGTTAATATCCCAATGATATTAATATTCAATTTTATCATTGTAGTTAATAAGGAAAAATTAGGTACACTGTAATGGTAATCCTTTCGCAATGAAAATATAACTACACAAATCATCGTCCGGAATATGACATGAGTAACAAATTCCGAAAGATTAAGTTGACAGCGAATTGAATGCTTTTATGTATTTGTAGTAAAGAACTTGTAATCATTTAAAAACTCTGCTCTTTATTCTTCGTTAAGAGGATTGCTTTCGACAATCGATGAGAAATGGAATTCATTACTGCTAAATCAATTTTTAATGGTCATGTGACATCAGATTGCATGGATTTGTATAATTATATTTCGTTTTTATATATATATTTTTCCTAAATTGATGAATATATCCCTTCCACTTATATTTTAGTATTTATGGCTCAGAAATTACAAACTTCATATTTTAAGCGATCTCTTCATGGGCTAGGTAGTGACTGTGTCTTGGACACTGTGAAGTCCCCTTAAAAGCACGTTTCTGTTGGTGAGATAGAGTTCAGAGGTACACATCAGGTCTCCTTCTTCCTACACCTATTTGTACCTACCTATTCTGGAAAATATAGCTTACTCTAAGCCACAGTCTGTGAGGATCAGGTTCTAGGCTAACCACCAACTTTAAGAACTTGCGTGCACTGCTGCAGACAGCTGCTTCAGGGTTGAGTACAGTTTCCCCCTTCCTTGTGTGGAGTTTTATTCCCTATCTGGTGGAACTGTTAAAACTCTTCTTGTTAAAGTTCAATCAGAGGCTTTCAGTGAGGTCATTGAAACGCCTTTTATATCAACCTTGGGTTCGTTACAAGTTACAACTCCACCGTAAGGATTCCATGCTGGATTTTGTTTACTGGGAATTGTTTACGGCTGTACGTTCGTCAGCTTCGTAATTATAAATGACATCTGCACGCTCTCGGCTAATTAGTATACCTTAGGCCTCGCAACTTCACGCATGTTATGCAGAAGCTGCGAACACGAGGATCAGCCGGTTTAATCAGTCCTTTAGCTTACGCTTCTAGTCACGTGACCACTCGTTTGTCAATGGAGTTAGAATCCCCTATAGAGTTTATCGGTTGTAAATTTGTCATTTTTCAGTGTTCAGGAAAAGTTTATGAATGTTGTGAAAAATGTTTTTTTTTCTTTGTTTTTTCTTTTTTTTTTTTTTTAGTAATAAGTGATACAGACTATGCACTCTTAACATAACTCATAAAAAAATAACGCAACCTGAAGAAACTACGCTCAAAGTTTAATCATAGAAGCTGGATATATTTTATTTTTTAAGTTTATCGAAGCTTGTTAAAAGGTATTGAATTTCTTACCTCGAGTAGTGTTGGTAGCAGTAAGGGAAAATTAATTTTGTAAAACTCGTAACAGTAATTACGTAAGATCAAAAGAGGTGAGGTCAAGCCGGATAAGTGCTCTATTTATTGGTGCTTCGCGGTTTTTCCTGCACGTGATGGGCTTCGTAGTCCAGGAGTTCACGCTCGAAAAATGGATAAAAATAAGATTTTTGGGATTTACCATGGCCAAATCTGGTCAAAATATTTATAGTGATGGAGATTATATTATTTATAATGACGCTGGTATTGTCGGGAAAGCTTAGTAGTTTTTTTTATGCAACTGTGGGGTTTGTACCCAGTCTCACTTTTAGATCCCTTTACTCCCTTTCCTTTATCTTCAACATCTTTTCTTGCTGAGCAATGCTGGGCTTGACAACCTAGAGATTGAAAGCAATCCATAAGACTAATTAGAAATGGGATTGTTCAGAAAAAATAAGCTACTATGAGGAATGTTTAATATTTTTTTCTTTTGTAACGAGATGGAGGCAAGGATCTAAAAACGAAACGGGTAGAAAACGTCATAGTTGCACTAAGAAGTAACAGTTAGAGAGGTTGAATAGCAAGACTGAAGAAAGGAAGTGGGAATGGAGGTATTGTAAAAGGATGGAAAAGTAGGTGCAGCTAGGGGTAAAAAAATCCTCGTAGATCCTAAGTGTACTCTGGAGGAAAAGGAGCTATTGAAACCTGCCCCATTCCTGTCTATATGCCCTTGAAACGCAGTCTTGGGTACATTTCCATCAGATACACGAAAACGTAAGAAAGTGTCGCTGAGCTACCGCATATTCTAAAAAAAAACAAAAAAAAACGCATATACGTTCTCAGCCCTCCCATTCAGAATTAAAGAAGATTGACTATGCTTAGAGAAATTTATAGACAAGACTGCGAAACTGCCTACACGCAGGCGTGATAAATGTCAAAGCTGTGAATTATGTGTATATAATTAGTTTGGATAGACACCTTATCGTCAGTTGGGACCTCTGTTATGATATCTGCACCAGAAATGTCTGAAGACTGCGTTGTTTATTGGTCGCATTTCATTCATATTGAGGGTAACCAATTCTTGTGTAGTGAGACCGGCCCCTTTATGATTGGCCTTAATATTAGTATTCCCCAAACTTTCCTTACCACTTTCAAGTCTTGCAATGTTGAATTTTTTATATTCTTGCAGTCTTACCATAAATGTTTTGCTGTGTAACATTCATCTTCACCTAGAGTCCTGCTTTACCCAAGAATAGGTCAGTGATTTGATTTCACTGAATTTTATTATTGCCAGTAAAATCCCACAGCTTCTGGAAGGCCTTACCATTGCTTGTCGATATAAGATAATACAGACTGACGCCTCTAAGGAATTTTTCTAAGCTGGTTTTCCATCGTGGAATCTGATGTGGCAGTGAAGATGGTGTTGCCTCAACTGCCACGAGGATAGGCCTCTTTAGTGACCTTTCTTCAATCAATGACAGCAACTCCTTAGTTGAACCCACATTTTCCTGGATGAAAGTCAGTGAATGAAACTCACCAGATAGAATATAATAATGCAGAACTGTGAGGTTTCGGATATTAAGTTGTTGAAATTTTAACAACAGCATGAAATTTAACTTTGATACCTGACTTTAAGTTAAAATTGATTTTTATAAAGGCGAAATTAGAAAAAACGTGCAGAATGTAGGCCTGAAAATATGCATTCATCTAGAAAGGTAAAGCAATCGTGTTTAAAAATTCCTAGGAAAATGACCGTGTTAATTTATATTATCGTTCATATCCATAAGGTTTAAAATTATTCTGGTAAAAACCCCCCTACCTCCTCTCTTTCTCCCTCCATTAATTTTGGTCTCCTGACGACCCCTTTCCTGAAATGATGTTGTGAAAAATGGAGAAGGAAAGATCCTGGCTTTTGGTTCCTCGAAAAGATTCTAATTATTGATAACTGGATTATACGGGATCGACGTATATCATGGAGTAAATTACTTCTGTTTAACGTTACGATGGATAATGGCGTTAAATGCCATGAGAGAGAGAGAGAGAGAGAGAGAGAGAGAGAGAGAGAGAGACTGTCGAAAAAGAACACAGAGGTTATGAGGGGTGAAGAGTGAAATATATGGTGTGTGCAGCGGTGATCGAGGGAAACCGAAGTTGGGGCTAATTTGGTGAAGAGAGCATTTTATCGAGGACTAAAAGCTGTTTTTTTTAAACGGTGTTAAATAATGAAGTCGAATCTGATTTACTGGAGAAATGGTAATGGCAGACGTGTGCGAATAGGTGTGAATTCCGAAGCATTTTCATTTGATTATTTTTTGGAAACATTTCTTTCGTGTTAATGAACAGTTTTATTTGTTTTTGTTTATACTTTTTAGAGATTATATTATTGATAATTGGATGTATTTTATAAACCACTCCACAATGCATTTTAATAAGCCCACTTCAGTGACCATAAATCAATTTAATTCATACTGACAAGTCACTTTCAAGGCTCATAAAGCTGCCACGAAATTCACCTTGCTCTGATTTCATTCGTGTGAACACTTTGGCTCTCTTTAGAAATGTACTTAGTAATAGAAATCCAGCTTTAATTCATTATTCAGATGGAATATAAAATGGTCCCCTTTGTGATCTGGGCCTTCGTCATGTCATCGCTTTCGATTCTGTCGTATAAGGAAATTGTCTGGTCTCCAAATAATTTCTCTTTTCCTCAAATTTCATTTTGTAATTTTATTGTATTTATTGTGCCATATGTTTTAATATTAGACTAAAATGAAGGCAAATCGGACAAATTTTCATTCCACATGGAATGAAAATAGATTGAAATTGCATTCGAAAGTGAAAGAATATCGAAAGTGCTAATAAATGAACTATTCAATTCCATCTATATCTAAAGTGCTGAAAAATAAACTGTAAACATTTATGTGATGAATATTGCCCCGGTATTATTTTAAGGTTAATACACGATGTATAATGCACTCGTTATCTATATTAATATTAAACTGCTGTATCATTGATATATATTCTATAGTAAAGGTGACATGAAGGAAAAATTATGTATATTTCTTCAAATTTAGAAGAGAGGCGGGATCATGGTGAATTATCAAGATATCCAAGAAATTTATTTTGAAGCTTTCATCTTTATAAAGGCATTTTCTTCTTTGTATTTTATGACGTCCTAATCCTTGAGCGATGAGGGATGCGAAAGATGAACTAGTCAAATGAGGACGGTTTCCGACATCGTTTTGGCATCGTGCCTTCAAGCGTCGAACCAAGGAACCAAGAGGTATTATGTAACGTTGGCAGAATTGACATCTGTCATGTCAGCTTAGGTTATGTCATTTCATTATTTTAACGTCACTGTGCATCTCTTGAGCTTTTCTTTCCTTGAGCATAGTAGAAGTACCAATATCACAGATATCTCTCTCTCTCTCTCTCTCTCTCTCTCTCTCTCTCTCTCTCTCTCTCTCGGGATTTCCAGAGTGGCTGATTCATTATCTATAAGTCCTCGATAAAAGCTCTGCTTATATCAAATTTTAAGTCTAAGTCTACGTGAATACAATTAACGGCGAGCACTTGAATAAATCCGCTCTCTTTGTGTTGAATATTTCCCCGACGTGAAAATTTTTTCAGACTAATAAAAGATACTGCATATTAACCAAAGGCCAAGTCAGCAGCGCTAAGAGAAATTCATTCCGCAAAAGTCTGGACAGCAATTACCCAGATCAAAGGAGAGGGAGTAAGGCGTAATAAGTGCTTCATCTGTTGCTCGCAGTTTTTCTCCAAAATCACCGGGCGAATATGGCAAGGGGGTGTTGCCCCCCAGAACTGCGCGAGGAAGTGAAGAGACCCTTTCCGTTAATGAATTTGGGTAATCCTGTTGATGTTGCTGACAGAGTTTATTTATCTCATCTCTGTAATCTTCTCGGAATCTGCAATCTTCTTGGAATTGCGAATGGCTTCTTGCTTCAGGATATTCCATTAACAAGTTTCATGAATGATAAATTCCTTTGTTTCGACAGCACACAATGAACGTAGACTATTAACGTTTTTATGGAATTTGTACCTGTTGCTTTTGACCTTTCCCCTAATAGCAGTTGTTACAAACACTATAAAGCCGGATTTTTGTTGTGTTTTGCGAAATTAAAATTAGTTTAATTTTGTTATTGGTTCCGTAATAATGGTGTAGTAATGTCATATACTTCGATTTCATGTATTGCACTAAACCACTTAATGGGAGATGTAAATTATGCATATTTAATTAAGTGATTACATGTACACGCGCATTTGAAATGCTAATAAAACAACGATTGCAACGCAAAATTATGTATATATGAATTATGTAGTTAGATATGCGTATACAGCATGTGTCATTCTTTGCGGCCGAACATTGCAAGTTTCGGAATATCAGTTCTCCACTGAATTTCCTTAGGGTGTGGTTATTACAGAAAATTAATATTTCCGTTTTTTGGTAAATTAGATATAGAAAGAATTTTGCTCTTGATTTTGAAATCTTTCGTTCATATTTCGTTTTTGTGAAAAGTTTAAATACTTTTTACCAGGAGTGTGACTGAAAAAAAATTTGTTTTCTAATTTTATTTTCAAATTTCATAATGAAAAGTACCAAAGTATTGAGTATACAGTATATTTTGTTTCTGATTTATGCTAAGGGGCTCTTAACACTCTTTGGCGTACGCCTGTATATTTCTCCCATTCCATAGCTTTACGTGATCTCATCTTGCTTCATTTTCTTCTAGGAGTGGTTTATGTCTTTAGGTGATGACGTGTAAATGAGAGAGAGAGAGAGAGAGAGAGAGAGAGAGAGAGAGAGAGAGAGAGAGAGAACATTCAATGTCGGAATGAATGGCTGAAATCAAGCTCGAAGTGGTGATGTATCTAGTATTTTACGAATCGATGAAAAATTAAAATATCTTTACAACGGTTCGGAGCAGCTATTTCTGTGGTATCCTGTCGATATTTTGGGAAGATCAGTTACTCGGTGGTCAACCTGGGTAACTAGTCTTTCTAGTATTCTCGCCCAGAATTCTCTGCCTGCTTTCGCATCTGTATTTCTTGAATCTTACTCGCATGGGCGCCTTGTCGCTACATCTCGAAATCTTCTGTTAATCGCCACATAAATAGAAACTATTTGTATATATGAATTCTGTCGCTCGCCTGCAGAAAGAAGTAGCGTTGCCTTTCCCCTCTGAGGTGATGAGGCAAATTCGCACCTTTCGCTTCGTTTAGATAATTAAAAAACATGCGATCTCTAAACTGATTAGCGCAATATCCTTTATAATTACGTTAAGCTAATTGGATTAGACATAATGTAATTTCATGATACTTTCATATTTTATCAGTATTGATATATCAAATTAAAAAGCAAGGTTGGCACTAAATTTCATCAAGCTTTTTTTCTACTCAATGCCGTTTCGATATTAGACATTTATGAGTACGACTTTTTTGTGCTCGAGTTTGATAGTTGAATTTTTCATTTATAATTACGTAGATTTTCTGTTTGTAACTGTCTCCTTCGGAAGGGTATTTACTATACGTGTGAACAGATAGTAAATCCTTGTTGTAATGAAACAGGTATGGAAGTAAGCTAATGGACGATTAAATCTGAATGTAGCCTTGAGCTAACAGGGAAGTCTCAGTCTTGACAAGAGAAAAAACACGACAGGTGAGGAGGGATTTGTCATTTCTACCTTAGACATAATTGATTCTTCCTCAGCAGCTTTTCCCCGGCGAATGTTAGAAAGAATATTCTCAAGAGGACGGGTAAAGCACCTGACGTAGATGAAAGGCTTCCTGAGACGAGTCAGTAAGATGTTCATTCAGTCCCTTAATGGAGATTAGGAAAGGAAAGCCTTTGTGAGAACTTTTTATTCAGCACCGCCTCATAGAACGGCAAGAGATAATCTTCCTGGGTGTAAAGCCAGTTTCCAGTCCTTGGATGTTAAGGGTTCGTTTGGTTGTTTGCAAGGCTATTTCGAAACTTTTTTTTTTTTTTTTTTTTTTTTTTTTTTTTTTTTCCAAAAGACGAAAAGGGTATTGCCGTAAGCTCACGTGAGTATCGTGACCGGAAATATATCCATTTTTTTTTTTTTTTTTTTTTTTAATTTAGATTTTTTAATTAAGATTTTTTAAATTAATATTTATATTCGAGCTTCATTAATTATAGTTACAATGATGAAATCTAGTAAAAGATTTAAACTGTAAAATGAGCAATTACGAATGTTTCCCAAGTCTCTCTTTACATAATATCTTTTTGTTAGTTTGCCACCTAACTCTTATCAAGGATATTTAATTTTCTACGAAAGCGTCCAACGCTTAATTCATAAAAGGAGGGAGAAATCTTTCTCTGATATTCCTGTGCAAAATGCCACTCCTATACACTTCGTGTTCTTCTTTATTGTCATCCCATTCCATCGCTCTCCATAATCCCATTTGGCCTCATTTTTGTCCCAGAATGGCCCCCCTGTTTTAAGTGATGCTGTCATAAATCGAGAGAGAGAGAGAGAGAGAGAGAGAGAGAGAGAGAGAGAGAGAGAGAGAGTCAGATTTTTGGTTCTTCTGAAAAAAAGTCTAATCGTCGATAACCAGTTTCGCTGGAGACGGCGGGCTCGGAGTAAATGGCTGCAATTTAGTGCTAGTAAGAAGGCGGATCATTGAATGGAGAAAATGACACATTAATAACTAATGGTAGGGGAAGCTGTATTGATGGTGTGGCCAGTTGCAGTGTAGATGTGATGTCTATAAAGTGTTATTTTTATCTTCATATTTATTCATTTATATTGTTTAAGCTACCATTAATAACTTCTGTATTGAGGATATTTGGTGTGATCACTTAAGATATCTTATTTTTATTTTTAATGTCAGTGTGTTTAAAGAATATCAGCATTGTGCATTCAGTGACAGAACACCTTTATTTTCGTGACTATACATGGCATTTCGGAAACTTTAAAAGCGGCTTTTCCATTTTGTTTCATTTTTATTCATTTTGCTGATTGCATCATCTCTGAGCTGCCATTGTGTTCTCAAATAATACTGTTTGCCTGGACGAAATTATCAGGATTTTACTTTGAAACTTTGTCAATAATAACAACCTTGATTATAAATTCCATGGTATAATTGTTCTGATTAAATTCCTTCATGTTTTATCTTAAGATCTAAATTTCATTTTTCCATCTTCATTCTACATCACTGCCTTTTCAGCCAACCCCCCCCCCCCCCTCTCTCTCTCTCTCGCTCTCTCTCTCTCTCTCTCTCTCTCTCTCTCTCTCTCTCAACTTTTTCATTGTCTTGGGTTATTTCAGAAATTGAGGTTGATACCTGAACCTTTCTCTTTTCCTAGAAGATTTAAGTCACCATTTAATACTTGGCATTGGAATGACGGATACGAAGGGTAAATGGTTGGTCTTTAACGGTAGAATAGTGACGACGACGATAGCGGCTTTCCTTTTTCTATTTTGGGCAGAGGTGTAAAGAAGGGGAGACTTAAAAGAAATGGAAAGTGAATTCTGTCGATGGGGTTCTGAAACCTGTCTGATGTATGGTATAGTGGGAACAACGTTTTTCAAAGAAAGTCTTGTTGAATAATCTACATAGATCGATGGAGAACAAAGATTTTTATTTTGTAAGATATGTAAATGTTTGAATAAGTTATTTTTGAAATAAAAGAGGATTTTACCCTGAGTTTTACCCCCTTTTTTTTCAACAGGAATCGTCATTCTGATACGAAGATATCGCGTGTACCGTAGCTTAAATCTTTTAAAAAACTTTCGGTATTGCTGGAAGTTGCAGTATTTATTTAGCTATCTTAACTATTGTACGTATAAATGTGTAAATGGCACATTTGATCCATATCTTTTTCCCCAGTTTTTTATCTTCAATCTTGCTTGAATAATTATATATAATTTTCGTTTTGATTACCTACGTGTATCCACAGTTTGGCTTTCAAATTTAAGAGATTTCTTCTGCAAATTTTCCTGCAGTTCTCCCCTGCATAATCCTTGCACTCGTTTATAACACTTATTGGTAATGGCTCGCTGTGAGTAATGTTTTCCATCATTAACCTCCTTTCTTGTAACATTAGGTGTTCGGGTACTTAGCCTTCTCATGTTCTCCCTACCTTCTCCTCTGGAATATTTTCCCCACATATATTCTCTATCCCATCTTTGTACCACTTCTATCATCTCTTTTCCTCTTGCTAGTAGTCATCTGATTTTTTGTAATTATTCCAGTTGATATTTTCACTTTTCCATTTATTCTTTTTAGATTTTCATAGGAATAGAGCTTGTGTAAGCTAAATAATAAAAGATGAAAAGTAATTTTTGGTTCCGCTTCGACCAGATTTCAATCTCTAATATTTTTCATCGCCGGAAAATTTTGAATCACATCTGTGTTATTTGCTTCCGTTCCCTGTTGCCTTTCGGGGTTCTTTGTGACTCATTGTTGTTTTTCCAAACAAGGGGAGATGGTTTACCAATCGTTTATACCCTTTAAGTTTTATCCAGGGGTGGGACCAAACGTGTATAGATTCTCAAATGTCTTAGTTAAGTTTGACATCTGCATTGTAATTTCGAACCTAAATTTGAGCCCCTGTATCTGCCTTTTTTTTTTATACGTTGTAGTAATGTATCTTTTGAAGCTTATTATAGTGGTATACTGAAATTACGTATTAAGAAACTGGTTGTGGTTATTTATACTCAACTACAGGTCGTTATGTAAGTGTCTTAAATGTCTTCGTGAACCTGTATGTAAAAAAATAAAAAATGCAAAAGTGTCGAATATTTAACCAGAAAAGTTTTGTTTCTTCCCATCTTTTTCTTGGTCCATCCTTCTGAACATTATATAATTTATCTCTCTTTTGTTCCGAAGTGTCTCCCTTCTCTAAACGAAGAGAGAGAGAGAGAGAGAGAGAGAGAGAGCTTTAGGTTCACCAGAAAAGGTTTTAATTGTCAATTCCAAGTTTGAGTAAGGTAAACTACTGTAATTTAACGCTACGATGATGATGGCAGGTTTACAATAAAGTGCACCGGAGGTCAATAACAGATGGGAGGGAAGTCATTGGCCTTTTTAGAGATCAGTCTCAGGGTTAATTTTATGGGATGAATATTTTAATCAAATGGATTTCTTCGCTCTTGGAAAGGGGGGGAAATGAAGGCGAAGCAGTTTCTTGACAATTTCAGTGGTACTAAATGGTGATGATTTGTTGTCGGTACTTGGATGGATAAACCTGATAATGCTGAACCCTATCGGCTTATAGTAACCTTCCTTGTTGGTGGATCAGTTTCTCCTCCTGCCAAATGTATCTGATTTTTATGGTTTTATTCCAGAATGAGACTAATATTCTTGATGGCACAAAAGTCGTTCTGGGTGAACTCTCCCTATTATTTTGTTTCGGTTCGAATTTCGCCATAGTTGATATTTTTTTTTTTTTTTTTTTTTTTTTTTTTCACGTGGACCCAATGGTTTTAGACATGAAAGTTTAAGGAAATATATAATTCAAAAGGTCTTTGTGGCTATTACCAATAAATAAACAACAAATAAAAAGCGACCATCGGATTTTGCACACTCACATATGCGCACATTTAAAATGTATATCTATATCTATCTATAAATTTCCCGTCTAACTTCCAGCGAATGAAGCCGCTTTAATGAAATGCCTTGCCCGCCAAATTAACCATCAGACCGCCCTCTCACAGAAACCATAGACTTCCTCTCCCATCGTTCATAAATCTCTGATGTACTTTTTTCTCAATTCAAAAGCCCACCATCATCATCGCAGCGCTAAATTACAGCTATTTACTCCACCCAAACTTATAATCGACGATTAAAACCTTTTCGAAGAGCCAAATGTCTCTCTCTCTCTCTCTCTCTCTCTCTCTCTCTCTCTCTCTCTCTCTCTTTATGACAACCACTCAGAGATAGAAATGGGGAGAAAATGGGATGACGATGAGCGATGGAATAGGATAGAAATGAAGAAGAGGATCTTGGAAGGTGATGAATCTTTATCTTAAAACTCGTGATGCCATCTCATCAATTTAAATGTCAGACTCATTATTTTCTTGTAGGAAAATACGAGTGATTATTGGTAGTTTCTCTATTTAGGAAAATTCTGTTGACTTTTAAAACTGGGAAAGGCCGAAATAAATACAAATGTCAACGTGTCATTTATGTGACAAAGGTTAGGAAACACTTTAAACAAGAGTGACAGTGTATTTATTAATTGCTCATAAATGACAATATCTGGATGTGAAATTTTCCCAAAGCTAGTGATGTGTTGGAGGGCTACAATGAATAGTTGTAATTATTCCAATCTTAATTTTATTTGTGAAAATAATGAAATATATACTCAATGAATGACTTGAGGAACTAAACTGAAAATGGAAAATAATACTCCAAGGATGATGCAAATGAGATAGTACATTAAACACAAAACACACACACACACACACACACACACACACACATATATATATATATATATATATATAGATATATATATATATATATATATTATATGCATATATATATATACATATACAATATATATGTATACTTATATATATGTATATATATATATTCATATATATATACATATATATATGTATATATATATACATATATAAACTGAAAATGGAAAATAATACTCCAAGGATGATGCAAATGAGATAGTACATTAAACACAAACACACACACACACACACACATATATATATATATATAATATATATATATATATATATATATATATATATATATGTGTGTGTGTGTGTGTGTGTGTTTGTGTTTAATGTACTATCTCATTTGCATCATCCTTGGAGTATTATTTTCCATTTTCAGTTTAGTTCCTCAAGTCATTCATTGAGTATATATTTCATTAGTTTCACAAATAAAATTAAGATTGGAATAATTACAACTATTCATTGTAGCCCTCCAACACATCACTAGCTTTGGGAAAATTTCACATCCAGATATTGTCATTTATGAGCAATTAATAAATACACTGTCACTCTTGTTTAAAGTGTTTCCTAACCTTTGTCACATAAATGACACGTTGACATATGTATTTATTTCGGCCTTTCCCAGTTTTAAAAGTCAACAGAATTTCCCTAAATAGAGAAACTACCGATAGTCAATCGTATTTCCCTACAAGAAAATCAATGAGTCTGACATGTAATCGATGAGATGGCATCACGAGTTTTAAGATAAAGATTCATCACCTTCCAAGTTCCTCTTCTTTATTTCTATCCTATTCTATTCCATCGCTCACCGTCATCCCATTTTCTCCCCATTTCAGCAGCTTCTACGGCAGCAGCGGTTAGGTGATGTTGTTATGCTAATTACTAAGAAGACGGTTGCAGTAGATCTCTGGTGACTATATATAGAACATATATATACATATATATATATATATATATCTATATATATTATACTATATCATATATTATATAGAATATATCTATAATAGATATATCATATATATTATATAATTAATCTATTATAATCTATATATATATATATATATCTATATATATATATACTATATATATATGTATATTAATATATGTATATATATATATATATATATTATATATTTATATATATATATATTATAGATATATATATATAGTCACCAGAGATCTACTGCAACCGTCTTCTTAGTAATTAGCATAACAACATCACCTAACCGCTGCTGCCGTAGAAGCTGCTGATGGCGTGGGATTCTAGAGCAAGTATCCCAAGGTAGAGAGGAGCAATTAGTGGAGGGATGTTAACGCCTTGGGGAGGAAATGTCCCGTAAAGTTCAGAGGAACACTCTCTCTCTCTCTCTCTCTCTCTCTCTCTCTCTCTCTCTCTCTCTCTCAATTCTGTCTGTTAATGAGAACTGCCATCGGTGTGATACTTTGGGTACAGCCTGTACATTGCTTTAGGTAAGTAAATGTAATCAATGCAGAGAAGCCCACTTGATAATGGGTTGCGGATGCTTTTCTCCGGATGGCAGTTGATCTTCTTCTCTGGATTGTCAGTGCGAACAATTTGTTGCACTCTTATAAGATCCTGGAAATGGGAAATATTTGTATTCTCGGCACTGTGTGATGGTGAAAGTCACCGTGTCTATATATTCAGGGTGTCCATAAAGTCCCAGTACCATTCTGAACAATAAATATTTGTAATGGTACTGGGAGTTTATGGACACCCTGTATGGAGAGTTTGAATTGGCAAGAGTATTCATTTGGGATATGCAGGTGTTTAATAACGACGCTTGTGGTGGTGGAAATTACGGTTGTCCTGTAAAGCTTGCCGCACACTGAGCCCGAACGGACGCGCCCAGAACAGAACCGAAACGTCCGATAGAAATCGAAAGCATGCATTCTTACCTGACTGCGCACACTGGGCCAGAACAGAACAGACGCAGTATTCTTTGAAAGATATTTTTTCTGAAGCGTCGGTGGCGTCTGACAGGGAGCAGTGTAGTCACTCATGTGTAGCAATAAATATTGTTGGAAAAATACAAAACATTGTGCCTACAGAAAGTATTTTGGTTTGTGTTTGTTAACTATAATAATTGTTTTCACAAAAGGAATTATTGTGAACATTCATTAAGTGTGTAACAATAAATATTGTTGAAAGCATGCAAAACAGTGTGCCTACGGAAAGTTATTTTGGTTTATTTTTGTTAACTGTAATAATTGTTTTCACGAAAGGAATTATTGTAAACAATTAATAAAGTGTATAACATTAAATATTATGACCTTCTACTACCACACTGGCTGCGTCGGTTCCGTTCTGTGGCTTCTGGCTCAGTGTGCGCGCTGGACGTCGTTTCTGTTCTGTTCTGTTCTGAGGCTTCGGTGACTTCGGCGGCGGTTCCGTTCCGGCTTAGTATGCGGCAAGCTTAATGGGAGGGGTCAATCCGTCATCGTTTTAGTCCTCATTACTTCGCATCTGGTTTGAGTTTGGTGGTTTGTTCGGTGGAACACTTCCTGAAGAATGGGTAGAAAGATCAGCTCGCCTGTGGGTTGCTGAAATTTGTTACTCCAACAAGCCTTAGCTGTGTGGTGATACGAAGTGATAGCGAAGGACAGTAATGCAAATAATGATAATAAAAAAAGACTAATAATTCTGTTTTACTATGCAATCGTGTTGAAGTATATTTGCCTGTCCTGCTCTCATACATTTTTTTCATGAGAATGATGTCGTAATTAGTGTTGAGAGAATGACCTAAGCCATACAATGTTTCAGTAACACTGACAATGGAACTTAGCTGCTTCCCCTTTTTTCTAAATATATCTGCTCCTTAGAAAAAAAACTCATTTAGTACTAAATCTCTGACATCCTGTACACGTTCAATTGATTTCATCTGTAGCCTTCATTTGTAAAATGGTGGAAGAGTGAAGAGGAATGAGGAATACTTGATAAGAAAAAAATGTAACAAAGGCAAAAAACGAGAAGAAAAAAGTAAAAAGTAAAAAGTAAAAAAAAAAAAAAAAAAAAAAAAAAAAGCAAAAAAAAAAAAAAAAAAAAAAAGCAGACAGGGGCGCATCATTTCCAGCATCGACCTCATATTCTGAATTCAAGGACCGGATAACAATTCATATAACAACCATAATTCAAAATTCTTTCCAGACGGTGATGTGCATCTTGGCTTGTTTTCGCAGTAAACTTCGAACGATTGGTGAAGTGATATCATGCAGGCAACGTTGACTTTGCTGTACAACCTGTTAATTTGCAGTGGTCCGTTATCTTAGTTTAGGTGATACATGTGAAACTTAATAATATTAATTCATGAATGGCCTGAATAAATGCCTGAATTAATATTTGTATTTTCGAAGAAATATAAAAGTAACCAAAACCTAAATCATAAACAAAATAATTTAGAATGGAGTAGTCTTGAAGAAACATTTTTTCGATGTATGATAGATATCAATAAAACACGCAAAGCTCTCTCTTGAAATTCCTATTTATATGTAAAATTCAATTTCGCATTTATCCAGTCCGTTGAAAAGACCCTCCCTTCTATCATTCTTACGAATCGGAAATCGTTATTTTAAGATTTTAACTCCCACTAAACTAGCATCAAATTGGGTATCATGGCCACACCGATAGAAATAGTGTTTTTTTATTCCTGCACTTTTTTAAACCACCACCGAAAGGAAAATAAATCGAACATATATCCATTGATCGTTTTAGCCGTTCAATAAAACGTTTCTTTAAAACCGCTACCCTCACTAAACCAACCAACAGGCGAGTCTCAAAAAACTCACGTCGAAAATTCAGTTATGATTCCTTTAAAATTTCCACTCCAGTTCCACTGCTAAAACCGAGAGAAAGATAAAGAAAAAAAAATGCCGTCATTGTCATCATTCTGACGCTAAATTGCAGCAATTTACTCCCGCGTATCAGCCATCTCGATGCTAAGTAGTCATCGGCGCTTAAAATTCTCGAGGAAAGACCACGCTTTCGAATCCCACAATCTGTTTCTGGTATCATAACCCAAGAGAATAGCCACAAGAGTTTAAACACAAATACGAGAGAGAGAGAGAGAGAGAGAGAGAGAGAGAGAGAGAATCTGAAATTTACTTGACATACATTCAGCATTGATACTCTTGTAATTGATAAAGATTGGCATTGTAATTACACATTTACAACGAGAATGCCGATAACGTTATCATCATCTCCGCAGTTTTCGATGTAAACGATAATGGATGGCTAACAAGGAAAACTCCTCACCTTTCGCAGCGCAGTATGTAAAACATTGATATACATAAAGATATGTAGCTTTTAAAGTGTTCACTTTAAAAGCAAACCGACTTTATACGTTAAAAGAAAATTACTCTCTTGAGAATTAAGGTTGAAATAATTTAACTAGTGATATTTAAACACAAATCTTCTGACAAGGATAAATTTGAAAAATTCGTAAGTTTTTTCTGGATTTCTCTCTCTCTTTCTCGAAGTAGAAATGAAATAACCTCACCATCACATTAAATTAGTAATTGACTTGTCCACACCGCGAAATTATTTCCCCCGTCATCCGTTATGAATCTCCTAATATACTTTTTCTCGGCCCTGCAGACCGCCCTTCATCTTGGCTCCAAATTACAGCCATTTACTCGGAACTCTCCGCCTCCACCCAAACTGGTAATCGACGATTTGAATCCTTGTCCAAAGAACCAAGTGTTCTCTCTCTCTCTCTCTCTCTCTCTCTCTCTCTCTCTCTCTCTCTCTCTCTCTCTCTCGATTTATGACAACATCACTTAGCGACAGGAGCCACTCCGGGACAAAAATGAGGCCAAATGGGATCATGAAGAGTGATGGTAGGAGAGGGAGAATAAAGAATACAATGAAGTATAAATTTTTTTTTTCAAGAAATGGCATTGTAAGACTTGTCTTTTTAAGATTGTTGTGATCGCTGCTTCCTGCTTTTACCGCTATGGTATTCAAGAATTGTGCAGAATCAGACCAAATTTTGTCATTTAAATTTGAATATGAAATCAAATTAACTCTTTTCTTATTTGGCATCTGTTCCCGGCTCTAAGCTAATAAAATATATAAGCAGAAGATATTCATTTAATGCATTAAAAATTCAGAATTGATTAAAAAATTAATATAAATGCCATCATAAATTTTGTTAGTTGAAAAGAACAGCTCTCATCAAAATGATTACATGTAATATTCATAAATGTGCTGACTTGCTTTCTATTGTCCCCTGAAATCAGAAACAAATAATGAATATTTTCATCCTTTCATGGAAACTAATTTGCTATTCGGTGCACTAGCTGTATAAAAATTGCATACGAAAAATGCTCAAAGGATATTCGTAACTAACTGATTATAGAAAAAATAATACATTTCCGTTTTTATTATAAATTCGTGACCCCAATGCCTGGAAATAAGTGCATTAAATTACTAGTGATTATTCTTTCAGTTCGCAGTCGTGTTAGTGCTCCAACAGGAAAAATTTTCAATCAAGAGGACACCAAAAGTCTTCAGGCAAGTCCCCATACCTGAATAGCTTGGAAGGTGCATAGGAGAGTTAATGAAAGGCAGCCGTGCCGAAAACGTTATTCGAATGACGCCTGGGCGAATCCTAAGGGCGATTCCTAATGTCGTTATTCTCTGCATATAACTATAATGAATAAGTAATATTTCACAACTCATTACAAGAACATTCGAAATGGTTCAGCCAAGAGTGCTAAAATGTAGTAGAATAACAACAATAAGCAAAACACTTTACTTGGTATACAAAAAGGATGTCAGCAACTCCAAGAATTACCAGGTTACAGCATTCGCAGAGTCCTGAGTATTGGTGAATGCGACTTGGAAAATCATTATGTTGATGGGGGTAAAACGCTGTTGTCACCCAACGGAACTTAGTACACCCTGCATTTAAAACACACACACACACACACACACATAATACTTTCGTAAAAGAAGTGAGAAACGGTTGTTGGTAGTACTTTTACGAGAGACGAATGATTCTTGTCACGAATAAATCGAATTATTGTCCTTGTTTGGCACGCTTTTAACCAGAATCCGTTTCAGTGAAGACAGGAATATTTCATTCCGTGATAGAAATGTGAAGCAACCCTTGGATGGAGAAAAAAAGAAAGAAAAAAAAACTTACCAAGGATCCATTTCAACTTCAGTAAGACTTGACTTGCACAAAAAGAATCCTGATTCTACACCAGAAAGATTACCTTTCATCATTCTGGTTCAACACCAGGAAGATTATTATCTTTCGCCATTCTATAAAATGATGATCATAAAGGCTTTTCTTTCCTAATCTCCGTTAAGAGACTGAATGAGCATCTTACAGACTCTCCTGAAAAGAGGTCTTTCATCATCGCTGAGGTTTTTACTCCTCTTCTGGGCTTATTCCTTTTAACAGTCTCCTAGGAAAATTTGAACTTTCATAATCTCTTCTAATTTGGTTTCTAATATCTGACTTTGGAATAATTGTTCATCAAATGATGTAATTCCATTTCTTGACAAATGGACTTACTTCATTACGCAGAGTGAATCTTAAGGCATCATCGTAAATGCAGGATTAATGGGTCTAACTTTACTCTTGCAAAACATGAATTTTAACAGGACACAAATGTAAGGATTTCTTTGACGGACATCTTTTTGTTGTAAATCTTTTTGACTAAATCTTCCTCCTCAGAGACCATAAATAAGACTAATAGTCCTTTATTGGTAATAGAAAACTGAAAATAAAACGTTACACATTTTTACATTCAGTGTTAAGAGGTTTCGAATGAATTAGATTTAACAGGTTGAAGCATATTGCCTCACTAATATTCTCCCATTTCTTCCAGACGTTAAGTGCTGTACATTTCTGAATGCAGGAAAGTAGGAGGTATCAAGGATACACCAATGGCTCTCTACATCTGATATTGGCGTTGAATTTGGGGCCATTTTTCCTGGTACTTAGCGCAGTGGTTCTTTGTGTAGTGTATTATAAATTTTTACTGCTGAATTATGTGCAGTTTTAATAGTTTTAAAGTGAATCTTAATCCATAGCCAGAAAAACTGCATAATATGTAGTAATTCCCTGAGTATACTGCAGTATCTGGGAAGGTTTAATGCCCATCACCCAATTGTCTTAGAGATTTGAAAAGTTAACTGTCGTGGTACAGAAATTAACTGGATTACTTTTTGTTTTTTTCTTTTATTTAAAATATTTAATATACAAAATACATTATTCTCTGATTACAATATTGTCTTTAAAAACTTTCATGTTACAACCTGCTCCAAATTTTTTTCCCATACACAGCACTTAATAAGTCGAATAGCTTTTTTTTATGTACAAATGTTCAGCGTACATTAATTACATTGTCTTCTATAGCAGTAATCGTTAATTTGAGCCACAGACAATTATTAACATTCATATCAAATAATATTCGGACTAAACGATAGTAAGTGGTAAGGACCCACTGGTTTACTGATGTACAAGCAACCCTTCCGTCTTACAATGATTGTTAGGTCCTGAATGTCCGGGATGGCGGTGGCAATTACCTCCTCCCTAGAATACTTAAGGGGAGAGTAAGTTTTAGCCATAGTGGTTTATCAAAGCTTATAAAAGGAGATGGGTTCCTTAAGAATATATGATTTATTTCTCATTGCAAACTCGAGCAACCATATGCGGCATTAAGAGCTTTTATGACTTTAATTAGTTGTATAACTTATGAATTTCAGGTTACTGTCGTTTAGCTGTTATGAACATAAATGATTTTATAATATATGTTTCGATACCGATTAATTTTGTTATTGTAACGTCAGATTATTTCATATTAAAATCAGTCAGTCGTTCTAAGACATTTTCACATTTAGAAGGACACGAAGATGATTTCCATTGAACTTGAATAGTAGTAGTAGATAAAGCAATAATAATAATAATAATAAAAAAAAAACAAACAAAGGTCGTCAAAATATGCAACGATTCCTGTATCATGTCGAAATGTAGAGCAACTCCTAGTATTTCGTTCGATGTATCAGTACCGTTAGAGCGCGTGCATTTGGTCCCATTAGTTAAGCTGAACGTGATTAAAAAGGAAATTGCGCTAAATACGACATCAGTTAGAGGTCCTATCATGTTTCATAGTGATCAAAGCTTGGCATCCATCACAATTTTTTTTTTTTTCTTTTCGAAGAATAATTTCTCAAGTTGATATATTATTTCTGCAAATTTGCCTAGATATTTGACATAGCACGGAGTACAAATATGTTTACTTTAATGCAAAGACTTAAAAGAAAATTATGACTTGGTGAAAGACTTGGTACTTTCATCACTAACAAAAGACAGCAACGCAACTTGAGTAAGACCTTCAGAATATCGAAAAATGTATGAAATTCATTTACGAAAACTATATTCTCCATAGAATGATGCAGACCTCAAGAATTTGTGTCATTCACATAGTCATTGTGGTCTTAATTTAAAACGCTCATTTAAAACCACCTCTTTTAAATTTCCCCATATATAACATCAAAAGTAATGAACTTCACCTCATCAAATATTACGCAAGTTCATTAGAATCTACCCTCTGTAGTGTGTTTAGTTATGAGACCTAATTATGTTACGATAAGGAGAATTGTATTTATAAAGCAATCCAATTTTGAAGATTGTCATCAAAACCTGGTGACTGAGTGTCCGTGATTCTTGCAACAGGTGTGTTGATGTCTTTTTAAGACCGCAGTCCATCTTAGGAAAGGGATTGGGGTAGGGGATAAAGGGATCAGTGGAATCTTCACGTTATAACTTTATGGATATGTTGATTGAAAGGCTGCCAATAGTGCAAAGTCAATACTGGTGGTTGTCTCGTTCACCAACACCTCAGAAGAATCAGAATCCCCTTTCTGATTCGAGCGGAGACAAAGAAACTTTGTACATATTACAAATTTATAAACCATTAGCTTACAATTTTATCTTGGTTAATCCTCAGGATACTTCAGGATTAATGTTTCCTAAAGTACGGTATGATCGGTCAAAGGTTTTGAAATAGACGAATGCTTCATTATGAAAACACAAGAACCCTCTCAAAGTCTGTCAGGGCAGTAAAAGATGTCGAAAAATAACTATAGGCAGCGTTCGTCGCAAAAGAAGTATTCGTTTCGTAAAAGTCAGAAACAGTAATTAACGGGATCAAAAGAAGTACGCGAAGCGCAACAAGTGCCTCTGGTGCTTCATCTGGTGCTTCACGCTTTTTCCAAACTGGTAAGGCCGATTATTGCAAAGGATTTTACCCCCGAACTTAACTGGGACTTTTCTTTCCTTCCTTTTCATCTTTTTTGTGGGGGAGGGGGGGCGAGCGGCGGTCGTTTGGATAGCGAGAATTCACTTCAAGTGCCACTTGTTTATCGGGTTAAACGGACTTTTGATGAATGCTGTGATTGTTTTGCTATTTATCAGTACCATTTCCTGGTGCTAATTGCCTCATGTTTCTTAAACATGTTGCAGCTTTATGTGGTCATAAATTGGCACAGGGATTATGTGCAGTAAATAATTCGATGCGATAGACGAGGAGCAGGACGGTTGGTCACTTCCGGTTTGTTGCAAAGCCTCTGATCCGTAAACTAATTATCATGTTTAGAAAAATGATACTCGTAATCGCTTTAAAGTAATGGGATCAAATGTAATTGGATTGTAACTTGGTAATTTTATTATGCGCAGAATAGTTCTTTGAACGTCTACTAATATCGCATTTCATTTCTGACAGAGATTGTGATTGTCCATGAAGAATGGAACGGTATTTATGTCATTTATTCATTTATGTTGCTAGTAACAAATAATATAATATAATAAATCTATTGTCCTTCTACACTACAACGCTTCTGTTGGTACATCATTTTTTTTATCGTGCTTGTGACATTTTCGTTTTTAATTAAAATTGACTGTTTTTATTTCTTGTTTTAAAATGTGTATTGTTCACGAATATATCTGGTTCCCCTTGGGTATTCATGGGAAATATCAATGAATATGAAGAAAGTATAATCTTAGATAATCGTGTAATTAAATCTGTAATGCATCACAAACCTGTGAGATATATATATATATATATATATATTATATATATATATATATATATATATATATATATATATATATATATATATATATATATATATATATACACACACACATACATACATACATAAATGTAGTAACCAAAGTTGTTAACTACTATGTGTTAACGCACTGTTATTTCAGTTTCACTTTTGTCAGATTTATGATTTGGCAGATTTTTATTGTCATTTGCTCTCACGTCACGCTTATTGTCTGTTGCAAATTTCAAAGCCTTGATGAGAGAGATTGAAGTTTCTACATCCATGCCTGGCTCTTCAGATTATCAAGGGAGTTTAAGTGGAAAGGTGTCTGACGCTGATTGGCCTTCTGTTTTTCCTATTTTATTGCTCCACTTGATCCCTTCCGGCCTCATTCTATGCAACGAGGTGGGTTCTGTTTCCAGTGCAATTGTCATCCGAAGGAAACTATGGATTTTTGGTTCCTCGTGTATATAATCCTCTCCATTAACCTTAGGATAGTGATAAGTGGCTCATGAAGAAAGACGAAAGTGCTCGAACTGCATGAACAATTGAAAATTTAATTTATGTTAGGTGTCGCCTTTACTTAAAACACCTCAAGTCATATGCCAAATAAGAAAAAATCTCGTGTTAAAATTAGATATTTTGTAAATTTTCTTCCGAAAATAGTTTTTCTAAAATTGGAAGCCTTTCCAGTTGAACATTTTCAAGATTTCCAAAAGAAGAAAAAATTATCCACTCCTTTTTTTTATTACAAACATATGCTCCTTTGTTTCACAAACCACAGTATATTTTATTTATATTTTATCTTAGAAAGCCAGGTAGCTTCAACATTTTTTTAGCCGCCATACCGAATCTTCATCTGATACCGTATCGTGGTCTGAATCTCTTGCAACATCCGGTTCCTTCGAGCGGAGATAAGGCGCATCTGTAGCCATGCTGAATTCTCCTACCTTAAACAGACGAGATAAGAGGCAGCATCAGCTATTGTGACCTTAATTAAACGGGATTTGTTCACTCGTCCCGACGGTATGCGGCTTTCCAAATGGATAAGCAGTTGTGTTCGATTACTTGCTCTCTCTCTCTCTCTCTCTCTCTCTCTCTCTCTCTCTCTCTCTCTCTCTGTTTTGTTGAGAGAGAGGCTTACAATTTTCCCAGCCACTTTTTTTTTTCATTTTCTTATCTTAGGCACCTTTGATTTTGAAGGCTAATTTCTCTCTCTCTCTCTCTCTGCTCTCTCTCCTCTCTCTCCTCTCCTCTCTCTCTCTCCTCTCGCTCTCCTCCTCCTCCTCTCCTCCCTCTCCTCCTCCTCCTCCTCCTCCTCCTCCTCGAAGATTTTTGACGTGATACGGGCATCGAAATATATTAGCCTGAACATAACAACGGATGCTCTTCCCTTCCCTCCAGAGAACCAGAAGGGGGGAAAAAAATTCTGTTGACAAAAGGGCAGATGACGAAAGTCGGTTAACAGGAAATGAGGTTTGTAGTAGGGAGTTGGGAGTGGATGGGGAGGAAGAGGAGCGGTGTGTATGAAGAGGATGGCGGGGAAGATAGGGTTATGCGAAAAGAGGACATGGGGAAGAGAGGCCAAGATACTCTCGTGAGGTGAAATAAGGTCGAAGGATGACTGAGGCAATGCGGGCCATTTTTCAAGGTTCATCTGGAATACTTGGCACTGAGTGCCATGGGGAACGAATGGTCAGGAACAGACAAGAGCACCAAGAATCGGGAGTACACGAGGTAGTTTTCCCCCTCTCTCTCTTAAGGTTTTAGACGAGTTATAGACTTATAATTAGTCAATATTATTGTTATATGAGGTTTTATAAAATAACCCCTACTTCTATGATTTTGCTTCATAAACTCTACCAGGATCTGTGGTTCTCTTCATTTCATAATAGCTTTCCTTTTTTCTGCCTAATGTTGTGACCCAAGTACAATGAATCGAACAATCCGCAGCTCTGTCATTGTTGTTGTTTGTTGTGTAGTTTTAGGCTTTACAAAATTACTCAGGAGGCAAAATCCGTAAATATCAAGAGAATTTCGTGTACATCAAAATACTGCGTCCGATGACCTGCGATATAATAGTTATTTTATCCAGTACCGCTTTCATTAATGCCAAGTTCTTTTGAAATGGTTTTGTTCATATTTCTTACTGAACAGCATCTAGATCTAACAGACTTCATCTGATGTAAAATAGAAATTGAGTTGATACAGTTCAAGCTTCGATGTGTGTAATAAAAAGGGAGAGAAAAGTCATTTGGCTGTATTCGTCGAGAGTGTCCGCAGGGAAGTTTAGAATGTTCGGACAATGGTAAGAAAGCTTTACCACAATTACTACAGAAGTAAGTGTTCAAATGAAATATTTGTGACCAGTGATTACTGCTGGTATTCTCTAATAACAACGGTGAAACATTTCAACATACCATCGGCAAGTAAGAAGATACAGTTAAGAAAGTACGTAGAATATAGCCTACAGGAGACGCAACGCCCACCTTCTGACACGTATTGGAAGGGATTTGAATTCAACAAAGCTGGATAATATCAGAGCAAGATAACCAATGAATACTCGGTGATAATGAAAGGACTTTAAAGAACACACTTTAAGTTTGACTTATTCAAACAGACTTTCAAATTGTGTATCAGCTTCATACATAAACAAATTAACCTTCATGTTCTAGGCAATATGTATTTTGTATGTTACATAGCATCCAAACCGTCGAGCCAGATCGTTTTTAGACCCCATAAACATTTCAAAAGGTTAAACTTTACAGTAAGGTCTATGCTCACAAACCTCCTCCTCCTCCTCCTCCTCCTCCTCCCCACAACCTCTATCATTAGCTCTTAGGGATAGTAAGGTCGTGTGCCAGTAAAAATTTATCATGGCCGGAGCAGCAATTGAATTCGAGATCAACGCAGTCAGATGCCTTTAGGGATACCACTGAGCAACATTGTCAAAACAAGTTTTGCGATGTTTGCATTTTGTCTCTGCAATTTTCAACGTTATTCAGTATTATATGTAACCTGTCATATGTTTATCGACTTCTCTTAGGACAAGTATTGTATGTTGTAAACATATGGATAGCTACCTAACCTTTGATGCTTTTATTAATTTTTCCCTATATAAGCATAAAGGCGAGGCGGATGCATGAGTCACACAGAGTTGAGACGACTATGATAAAAGGCCGAACCGTTAATCGTACCTCCCACAAATAAATAAGAAAGGCCGTCACAGAATGTGCAGAACCAAAATTCGAGCAGAGAGAGCGTCCTAGTAGCGAACTATGGCTCGAATAAGAAATTTCCTTTCCGTCAAATAAAAGATCCTGTGAGATTGGAAATGATTCTTCTCCAATTTAAATCATAAAGACTGTGGAAGGGTTGGTATCAATGGGCAGGAAATTAAGTCAGCTCCTGGGCCTCTCGTCCCCTTTCCTCATCGCCTACCGTCCCTTCCCTCCAGGTCCTGTGGTGGGGACCACCACAACCTCAGCCAACCCATCTGCTCCCTTAGCCTATTCACTATTTGTTTGTAGAATGCAAGTGGGACCGACGGAGGGGAGAGGGCTGGAGGAAACGGTGATAGAGGCCAAATAAAGATGACTGGGAGAGAGAGGGAGAAAAAAAAAAAGGTGGCACTTGGAAGGAAATGAAGAAAGAAGGAACTTGGAGCAGCTGATAGAATAATAATTCTCATACTTGAAGGATGCAATATAGCGCAGAAAAGAAAAAGGGGAGCAAACAATGAGACGGATTCGTGTATAATTACATTCACAGCAGAGAAAGGGGAAGGTATAGACATATGAGGGAAAAGAGGGGAACGGCAGGGGAAAGTGGTGATGCGAGACGAGTATGAAATGAATTCTCGAGAATGGAGGCAAAGTGGCAGTAGAATCTTTTTCCGGATTTATATTCTAATCAGAAATGGTGCAAGATGGTTTCGCTTAGGCTGATTTACATTTTCTGACGAGAGAGAGAGAGAGAGAGAGAGAGAGAGAGAGAGAGAGAGAGAGAGAGAGAGAGAGAGAGAATTATAGTTTTGAAGGAGCTAAGTTTTGAGGCCTTATACTTTTCACCGAGAGCTCTGTTACTTACAGCTGACTTCTGAATTCTCATCTAAGTTTGTAAACATTACTTTTTGGGATGAAGTTGACAAACTCGTGCGTTTGTTTCTTTCGTGGAAACTTACGTGCCAACGGTTTGGGCATTCATTGATGATGACCCACCAAAGTACTGATCATAACTAGAGTGCTTAGTTTTTCTCCATGAAGGAACTGTTCTTTACTCCTGTACATTTCAGGTTTCATTTCATAGTGTTGTTCTAATGTTATGTTACAGTAGTAAATAGTGACTTAAATATAAAAATCACAGCCCTTGGCTTATGATGCATTTCACCAAATGCTGTAATTTTCATGGCATTCCTTGGGAGCCATTTGGGGACATTTTCTCTCACCAGCAGGTCCACGCCATCAATGCACAATCCGTTGCCGCAGTGTACATTGTATTCATATTACAAAACACTGGCACTGACTAGGGCAGGCAGGTTGTACCACTTGCAACCTTTGTAATATTAAGACTGACCTGACGTATGTGTTGCCACTGACCTGGAGAGATGGACACATCTGCCATTTAGGGCATTTACTTATCCAATGGGTTGACAACCATCTGTAAGGTGCTCCTCAGTCATGGGATACAGTGTATCAAGTAGTGCAGGGGTGACTAGGTAATACTGCTCACTACCACAGCAGTAGCAATCAGATTTAAGTTGCAGACCAACTCGCCTGTATGGAAGTGAAGTGTTGATGTTGAATGTAAATGAAAAGAAGGAAGAAGCTCGAGAGATGAATTGTTCATTCAGTATATATGGCATTAGAAGAAGTGAGAAGGTGAGAAATGGGGAGATAAATCCTAGTTGTAAAAAGGTTAGCCTAGGTTACAGGAGGATCAGAATGAAGGATGACCAAACTATCCCAAAAAATCTTATCTGTCTATTCACCTATGCTAACCTGACCGCTTCTATATAGCTCTGAATTTCCTGTCTGTTCTTCTTACCCAGCATAATTATAATACGTAAACAGTTAATCTGAACTCGTCAACCTTTTTCTTTCATTTGCCCTCAGCAAACACATTTCACATCCTTAAAGGAAATTTGGTTCAACATTCCAATCACATATTCCCCTATCTTGCATACAATGACTCTCCAATTATTTTTGGAGAGTCATTGGTCACTTTTCTACCTCCGTCCGTTTACATCTGCCTTACAAGCCTATTATCTACGGATGCATTAACGCTTTTCAACCTCTTAATTCCTTTCCTTATGTCCTCAACTTCTTACACAAGCCTATACCTTTATCACTCTTTTATCGTTCAGCTATTTCCCTTTTCTGTCTTCCACAATCCAGTTCTAGAAAATACTTGCGCCATCAACAATATTCACTTTAGACATCTTCCCACTGCCCTCTTTTATTCCGAGATCCATTTGTTCATTAACATTTTCTGCATTTACTTTCCTGTGGAGTACCTTCTGATTCTCCCTAAAATTCGTGATCACCCTTTCCCCTTTATTTTTTTATTAATTGCTTTCCATTTCTCTCTCTCTCACTTTCTTCTTAACTGACTTATCCTTCTAGATGTATTCCAGTACTCCATCTTCTCATGTGTGAAAAATCTGCGTATAATATTTTGAACTGAACCTGTATAAGGACAACTTAAAAAATCAAGAGTTTGCACGTTACATATTTGAGTAATGTAACAACAATTAAATAAGTTGAATATTTGGTATTATGCAGCAGTTAAACTCATATGTATGAAAAGATACCAAGCTATTATTTATATGTATACTAGGAACAACAGTTATTTTATGTGGGCGGCGTATCAATATGTACTATACCAGGCAAACAAGTATTTTTTGTGATCGACGAAGGAAAATAATATACCCTTCTACTCCTTATAGGAATTGCTCTTACTAATTTTCGATTTAACAAAAACGAATCTCGGCCGTTTAAAGCGAAATGGCTTTGAAGATATTATCGCGATTACGTCAAGACATTTGTAACGAGGACGGTCGTCAATGTAATGCTCGTGGTATAATGCGAAAGATAACAGTTAGATAGGAGTTGGACGCCAGTTAGATAGCAAGGTTTGAGAGGTCGTTAAGGTTACCTTTATGGCAAGACGACTCCAAATGGTAGAGGCTTGGGTAGGGGCCATTTCTGTCTGTCACGGGAAAGAATCAGAGCTCTGGCCAAAAATGTAAAATTAAACTAGAAAGCACCTAATTATTCATGAGAGCAGCAATAATAGTAATGATATTTATGAAAGGTCGCCACATGGAGTTTTGTTAATTTTTTAAAGCCTTTTTTTTCATCTGAAGACTGCCTATTCCTTATAGCAGTTTTGGTAATCAGCGACGGAAGGTAAAACCTTAAGGTAACCGAAGGCAGTGTTTTTGTACGAGTCAAAGAGTGGAATTCAACTGTGTCCTCAAGTTACAATTCTGAGGTCATTTTGGAATTACGACAATATAATAATAATAATAATAATAATAATAATAATAATAATAATAATAATAATAATAATAATAATAATAATAATAATAATAATAATAATAATAATAATAATAATAATGCCTAGTTGCATAAAAGATGTACTGAATATTTTTGGAATTACCTCTTGCAAGCCTGAGCAATTTTTATTTTAGAATTCAATTAGCGCTGCTGTACAATAGGCAGGGGTTACCTAGTTATCTGCATATTACATTTTGTATCAATATTAAAGTAATAAATCAACTCCCTTGGAGCGGCATCATGATCTAGCAACTTATATTAAATAAGACCCATTAACTGACTGATGTATACTTAAGAAGAGTTCAACAGCCACACAGACATGTGGATCCTGTCTTTAAATAGCATAGTTTTCACTGCTTTCTGTCTTTAAATATCATAGTTTTCACTGCTTTCTGTCTTTAAATATCATGGTTTACACTGCTTTAATTGTTATCATGGTCAAAGTGTCAAGTTCCAGATTATAACAAGTTAATATTCGACCTCATTTTTGTGTAATTGAAGTCAAATGAGTCACTTATCCCTTTATTGGAATCACTCCACCTCTTCACCATTTTTTTTCAGAGTTCGCGGGCGACGCTAATTGGTTATTTGCCGAGGCTTAAGGAGGCTATATAACTCATGTCGTAACCAGGTGTGTAATACCGTTTCATTCTGGTTGGCGGAAGTTTTGAAAAAGAAAAGGAAAATTGCCTTTTTAAGGATCCAATTGGGATATAAGGCATCGACACTGAATATGGAATTGTGGTTATTCTATTGATTGCCGAGTATTTCTTTTGTTGTTTGAATCGTTTTCGTGAAATACATTGCGTTAACAACACCTTGATTATTCACCTTTTCATCCACTAGAAGAGTGAGACGCTTTAGGCGAAGGGAAGGCGAAAAGAGCGAAAGAATTAGGTTTATGAAATAGTTTAAAATGTTATGGATTTATCAGGTTCAATTTAAATTCTACTGCATAACTCTAGAGCTGCAAGTTGTCCTGTCGTGTGAACGGAGCCATTATAAAAGTCGATTCAACAGTAAGGAAACCGAAATTCTGTTCTGATTAACAATGATGACTGTATTTTAAAAGTATCATTCAGATTGTTCAAATGAAGCTGGAAGCGGTTAGCATCATAAGTGATTATAATGATGCAGTGAGCAGGTATCTGTTGAACCTTGAAATACTTTTGGGTATATTATCAGTCGACGTGCAGATGTTTGTATGTGTGCGTGTACAATATCTGAAATTCAAATGATTTATTGTCATTAATATAACATAAGATAGGGAGTACTATCATGGTAGTTAACCAATAAACAAATTTAGCTTAACCTTACAATAAATTTACCTTACGTATGATACTGTACACGTAATTTTTTTAACCAGTTTTATGACGTACACGGCAATTTATTAAATGAAACAAATGATGAATTATATTGGCAATAATATTTTGAAATTCTTATAATTCATTACACCCTGAAATGTAAGGTATAATGTATGCTTACTCGGCTCACTGCATCAAGTTAAAAGAAAACACTTTCACCATTAGTATAATATAATTTTCTACCAGTACCAATATATACTAAAGTAACCTTAATTAAGAGGCTTATAGTATATGCCCTTACTTCAGTATCCCAGTTTGACTAGCTGGACCTCCCGAATTTTTACTGTCATCACTTTGAGCAGGAGGAGAATTATTTTGCACAATACTGCTTATATGCAGTTTCCATCTGTAACTTGATAAACAACATCACATGTTATTGGCCCCATCACTCTGCCTGGAAGATGATACATTCTGTTTAGTACTACCAACATAATTAGGTCATTACAGACCTCGGTGATTTGATTTTGCATACTCAAAATTTATATTAAATGACTCCGTCGTCTTTGGGTCTACTTGCCCATATATTAACAGCTACTATGAGATTCAGGGTCTCTGTAACACGGTTTTTTGGACTTTGCTCCTTGTCAAAGCATCGGATGTAGCTGAAAGGGGACATATGTATATTTTACAACCACACACAAATTTTGTCAGCATTATCAATAACCTAAACCCGATAGTTTTAATTTTTATAGAGTAAAAATGATCTAGCCGACGCCATGGCCAATGATTACGAGCCAAGAGTCGAAAAACATTCATTACGTAAGCAAGGTAAACAAACACCTTTTGACTAAATGTTGCCCCGCCCATCCACCAGACAGAAATGCCATCGGCTCTGAAACCCAAAGACTTTATGAATGGCGGAACGATACATAAATGTGGGTGGGGTATCAGTGCTAGCGTAGTAATACTACTGTAGCAGTAGTGCCGCAACAGTATAGCAGTAATATACAGGAATTAAACGTTTAGACCAACTGCTGGGATCCTTGAGGATCATTTAGCACTTCTTACAACTACTCGAGAAATTAGTTTTTATAGCCAGAAGTTAAATTTTCTAATCCAACAATGCCCATGGTAGCCATCAGTGTTATCCTGAATTATAACGAGGCGAAAGTGGGTGGAGCCTCATGAAGTCACCATTCTGACGATAATTATTGGTGAAGGTTTAAAGCCAATATACGGTACCGGCTATTTTTTTTCAGTAAATAGGTAGATAGCCAATAAATAAAAATTGCTTGACAGTGGATATAGCAGTTATCAAATCAAGCTTGTCTACTATGTTTTTGGTAATTACCAACTATTCCCTACATCTTGTCAATCTGATTGTGACCTATAAAGTAGATTGTAATTTCTTTGGAAACTTAGTTTGGGAGTTAGACTAATAATCGAAGTGTTTTTGTATTTATTAACATATTTTGTTGGTTTGTTCATTATGACAATTATCAGTGGGGAGGTTCCAGAGTTCATAAAGGTGTACTGCTTTGCTTCGTAATTTAAAATTTTTGTATGTCATTGTTTGCCCCACAGAAGGTTTAGCCTTCGTTACGTATAGCCAATCATCCATCGAGAAAGAGGGAAGAAATGACGTCATAAGTTACGTAACGAGTGCGTTCGAAACCTTTTCTCTGAGTAAGTTGGCCCGTCTTCAAAAAAAGGTCACTTTTACATTATAAGTACCAAATTTATTCAACCTACGTAGTGCAGAATACACTCAAAATTTATATGTTGATATAATATGTATTCTGAATAAGCGTTATATTTATGAAATGCATAGATAAAAAGTTATTGCGAAAAAACCGTGTTACAGAGGCCCTGAATCTCATAGTAGTGTAAAAAGGTAGTTTACCTTCTTACTTTCTGACATGTTGCATAAAGTTTGCCCATTTCACGACTGTTCTTTTTTTTTTCTTAGCCATGATTTTGCGTTGTATTAAACTCTATGACTATATTATGAACATTCCCGGTCTATTCATCAAGCACTTTCTCTCCATTTGAGAGGCCTGCCATTTTTTCTCTCTTTCCCGTTAGTCAAGATATTACAAAGTCCATTTTACATCTCCTGTGGCTTTCTGCGAAGCAAGGCGAAAATTATCATTAAAAAATTAAATCCTAAAAAACAAATGGTTATTAGTTAGCTGCTGACAAAAGTAACAGCCTGTTCTGCTGTGGCTGGTGAGAGTTGAATGGTTGTATTATTATTATTATTTTTTTTTTTGCCTTTTAGCGGTAATATTAGTCATTCATTATACTGCAAAGAATAGAAAATCTATTCCCCGTCTCTCGAGTAGAACTGGTCGCTCTTAATGCAAGTAGAACCTAGTTAGTTTCGGTCTCCTCGTTATGGCCTTGGGTTCATTCTGAATTAGGGAAAGACTGTTTTGGAATGGATGAATAGCAGTTGGAAAACAATTATCTCACAATGTCCTCTGAGAAATAGGTAATTATCTCAAGTGGCCTGGTATGAAATAGGCAATTACTTTTCATAGGACCTAAGTAATTGTTTCTGAAGAGCCTCTGAAACCAGGTAATTACACTCCAAGTCGATGTGAAAAAGATAATTTCTTCCGGGAAGGTTCTCTTCGATGGATATTTCTACGCTGTCATTTATTATTATTATGATTAATTATTATTATATTATTACTACTATATTATTATTATCGCTTGAGGTTATTATTATTATTATTATATTATGATTATTATTATTATTATTATAGGTCCATTTTTTTTATCCAGCTAGTTTTCGCGTGAAATTTGGTCATTCTTATTATTAATATTCTTAAAAATCGGCGAACAGTCATATAGATAAATACCTGCATCTCCCAAAGCAGGAGTCCTAAGAATACAAAATTTGTTTAGAATTATTAAGGAATAATTCTTAATTCACTAATGATGTCGTTTAACTTTCTTCAGGCGATGCTGAAAAGTGCTCATTAGTTCAATGTCGAGGGCAGAACAAAATGGCTAAGCAGAACTGACAAGTAATGTAATCAGGCGCTCAGAAGACTTCTGTAGTGTAGTAGTAAATACTTATCTGATTGTGATGAATCGTTTTCAGTTTTGTGAAAAACTTTTATTTTTCTAATTTTTCATCTTGGCAAACAACTTTGGTACCTTTATTGTTATAGATTCTTAATGTGTATCCATCTCGGCTCTCATACCTGGGTAGTAGGTACCCGTGTTCGAATCTCTGAGCGGACAGGGAAGGCGAATGAGCGCGTTCTCTAAAAATCCATTATCTCACTGTTGAACTAAGTAGTGAATTATGCACCGAGGTGTTAATCCATAGCTACGGTGGATAGCAGCTATGAGAGAGAGAAAGAGAGAGAGAGAGAGATCTATACATACTGTCAAAAAATCTGTACACGCGGAACGGGAGGTCCTCGGCAAGGTGATTTCACCCCACTAGGGTGCAGCCATTCTCTCTCTCTCTCTCTCTCTCTCTCTCTCTCTCTCTCTCTCCAAACATCATTCCTTATATATCCTCCTGGAAGAGATGGCGAAGATGGCCAAAGGCGACGTGATCTCAACATGTTCAATTCCGGCTGATGTTGCTGGAAACTGAGATTAAGTCTTTGAGTCGAAGTCCCTTTGATCTCTAGGTCATGGTACTGAATAATTCTGGAAATATATTTTTAAAATAAACTAAATAAAGCAATGAAATACGCTAAGTTTGTATATCTTAGTGTTTGGACAGTACTTTTAATGTTCCTTGCGTTCGGAATTTATTTTCGTTTAGCTGCAGAAAATTCTTTTGTAGAAAGAGTCATTTCTTGCTATGCAATGGTCTGATGAACTAAAAAACGACTCTTATATTCCTTGAGACAAAGTTTCCTTACCACCTCTACTGGATAGCAGTAAGCTTAATTATGTTTACCCATTTCGTTTATATAAAAAAGTTCTTTAAAGAATTGCGTTCAGAATTCCTTCTTAGATCGCCGAAGTAGAGATTGCTTAAAATTCTTGTTTATCTGTTAAAAACCTCATCAATGAACACTTTGCCTCTTGCATATAGGATGAGGCAAAATTTGTCATCACTTTGCATAAGAACGCCATAAAAATTCTTATGCTGATATAACCTCATTCCATATTTTAGCAGTAAAGATCCTTTTATGTGGTAAATCACGAAAAATATAATATTGAATGGTCTACGAATCAGAGTCAAGAATACAATTGATCCACCTGTAGATCACATGTGATCACGGAAGGGTTAAGGTACTTTTAACCTAGTGAATGGAATAGTATGATCATATGGAAAATAGACACTTCATGAGTAATTCCCGTCGCTCATGGATTCCAAGTGTTCCATGATCACGTTTCTGTTACTTTTCGTATGTCATTCGTCTGAAACTGTACTTGTATATAAACGCACACACACACACACACACACGCACACACACACACACACACACACACACACACACACACATATATATATATATATATATATATATATATATATATAAGACAATTACATGTCTAAATACACGCACACACACACACACCTATATATGTATAAATATATATATATATATATATATATATATATATATATATATATATATATATATATATATATATATAAGACAATTACATGTCAAATACACACACACGCACACACACACACACCTATATATATATATATATATATATATATATATATATATATATATATATATATATATATATAGACAATTACATGTCTAAATACACACACACGCACGCACACACACACACACACACGTATATATATATATATATATATATATATATATATATATATATATATTATATATATATATATATATATATGTTTATATATATATATATATATATATAAATATATTTATATATATATATATTATATATATATATTATATATATAATTAAGACAATTACATGTCTAATACACACACAAGCGACCACACACACACACGATATATATATATATATATATATATATATATATATATATATATATATATATTATATATGCCAGCCAACCGCCCACGGCGAGTGACTGCCCACTCCCCCTGGCTAACCCCCCATCCACCCAAATGATCAGCGCATTCATCTCCCATCTTCGTGAGTAGCCATGGATACATTAAACATAATCTCTTGGAATATCTTTGGCCTCAAGCGGAACATTCCTCTCCTAAACATGTTCTGTAAAAATTTCAAAGGCATCATTGCATTGCAAGAAACGCTCCTCTAGGCCACATGACCTTGCCATATGCGATTCAATTCATGAAGACTTCAGAACCTTCTCGACTTCATCGATGCAAGTTACAGACCAAATCCTAGCCGGTCGCCCGAAAGGAGGCCTTTCTTTCCTGTGGCACAAATCGTTAGACAATATGATAAAGGTGATGACCTACAGGAGTGACAGATTGCTGGGGATTCAAGTGACAATAGGGAACTCTAAAATCCTAATTATCAATGTTTATATGCCATGGGAAAAATAACAATAATTTTGATCATTACTGCATGATCCTAGGGAGTTACACAGTATTATTCATGATTCTCCAGCTGATCATATTTGTATAATAGGGGACCTTAATTCACACACAAAACAATTTTATAATGAACTTACTCGCTTCTGTCAAATCATGCTCTCCAAATTAGCGATGTTATGCTCCTCCCTCCCTCCTCTTATTCATATGTACATAATAGAGCGGACGCTATTACACTTCCTGGCTGGACCACTGCATCACATCCCCACAACTTTCATGATTCTATTATGACCTGCAATATTCGCTATGACCTTGCAACGGGCTACGATCACATCCCATTACAGGTGTCATTCAGTACCCATCCCTCCCTACCGTGAACCCCCTAACTGATCGCCCACCAGCGGTAAACTGGGATTTTAAAAACCAAGAGAAAACCAGATACTTTAGAGCGACCACTGAAACCAGGTTGCGGTCAATAGTTCAACCGGCAGACGCCTTACTTTGTACTAACACAAATTGTAGAAATGACCACCACAAGAGGGATCTGAATGAATTCTATTCGAACATAATCTCCGCTTTGCTTGCTTCGGGCAGGACTGCCTACAGATTTCGTCAAGGTAATTCTCGTAATATTCCTGGATGGAATGACTTGGTTAAAGATCTGTATACATACTCACGAGAAATGTTTTTACTGTGGAGGCAAAATGATAGCCCCAGGGAAGGGCACACTGCATTGCTAATGAGACAGGCGAGAGCGCAGTTCAAACTTGCTCTTAAGCACTGCAGGTTATATGAAAAACAACTAAGAGCCGATGCAATGTCTAGAAACTTAGAATCTGGTGATTATCCTCGTCTTTGGAAAGATATCCAGTCTTTAAATCCCAAAACTAAAAAGCTATCACAGAGAGTAGGGGAAGCAGTCGGAGACGAAGCTATTGCAAATATGTGGGGCGATCACTTCAACAATATCCTGAATTGCATAAATGATCAAGATTCCCGAAGGGATGTAGATAACCTCCTTACTGATAACAATTCAATTTCATTTTGCAGACCGTTTTACGCCAGGTAACATCAGCGATGCCATAAACAGCCTACCTAATAATAAATCGCCCGGCTGTGATGGTCTTCCTGCAGAGGGCCTTCAAACTCTGCCATCCGATAATTTACATTTTGCTAGCTGCCCTATTCAATGCGTGCATAATTCACCGGTTTCTTCCAGACTCCCTACTCTTAGTTCACCTGATACCATTAATCAAAAACAAGCTAAAGGATGCAGCTGACCCTGGCAACTACCGGCCGATTGCAATCACAACGATCGCATCGAAGATACTTGAGTCTGTTCTTCTAGTGAGACTTCTCCCTTTCTACACACCACTGACAAACAGTTCGGTTTAAAGCAAACCACTCAACCGACACCTGCATCTACATACTGAAAGAATTGCTGAACTACTACCTATCATCAGCCTCTCCTGTTTTTCCTTTGTTTTGTGAGAAAAGCATTTGACAGAGTAAACTACCTGAAGCTCTTCCTGAAGCTGCATAAAAGGGGCACACCCCACCTATATCTAATTGGCATTTTACATTGCTGGTTCTCCACACAGCAATTCTGTGTCAAATGGGGAAACGTATTATCTTACACCTTCGGCTCCCTAAACGGGCTTCGGCAAGGGGGCATTCTCTCTCCATACCTGTTTAATACGTACACAGATGCCTTGAACGTCAAACTGAACTCGCTCCCAATCGGATGCACTGTCAATGAAACAACTATAAACAACCTCTGTTACGCCGACGATATGGTTCTGATTTCCCCATCAGTGCAAGGTCTCCAACGACTCATCGACACTTGCCGCCAATATGCAGAGGAATTTGATATAATCTACAACGAAACCAAGACCCAGTGCATGTCGCTGCTCCCGAGATCGCTTAAGCATATTGCAGAACCTCAAATTTTCCTCGGAAACCATCGGCTGGAATTTGTGCACGAATTTCCGTACTTGGGTCACATTATCACCGACGACCTAAAAGATACGGCAGACATTGAATAGAGGCGTCGTAAACTATGTGCAGCGGGCAACATGATTGCAAGGAGGTTTGCCTTCTGTCACCGAGACGTGAAACTGCTGCTCTTCCGCTCGTACTGCTACAGTATCTATGGGTGTTCCCTCTGGACGAACTATACCCGAGAGACGATGCGACGCATCACTGTTGTGCACAATGACATTCTGAGGACGCCTCACAAACACTCCCCGCTACCACTCCGCCACACAGATGTTCATAGAAAACCACCTGGACAATTTAAAAATCATTGTTAGGCGAAAATGTCCAGTCTGGTAACCCGAGTGAGAAACAGCAGCAACTCGCTCATACAAAGCATCCTAAGGAGTGAAGCAAGAAGAAAATCAAAATTGTGGGATAGATGGGAAAATGAGGCCTTTGTCCCCTAAAGGACTTAATCTCTGTATTGGCAAGATGTCATCTGCAGTTTTTGTCATTATTACATTTATTGCTGAAATTTTAATTTTTCATTATTACTGTGATTACTATCAAGTTAAAGTTTTATTTACATTTAATTTATGTATTAAGCCCTCTGGACCTGACTACTGTAACCACCTAAGGTCTCTAGTTGAAATTTGAGTTATATAATATATGCACCATCTGTTATTACTCTCAATGCATATTTTTTTTTTCTCACCAATATTATCACTGTTATTACCAGTATGATGATTACTAGCTTTTATGCTACCTTGTGGATAAGTGCCGATTATTCATTTTCTTTTTCTATTTTATCATGTCACATGTATCTAGATTGTGTTTGCTACTGTCTGTATTTTGTATATTCAATGTATATGGCCCCGAGCCGAAATAAAGCATATTATTATTATTATATATTATATTATATATATATAATATATATATATATATAATATATATATATATATATATATATATATGTGTGTGTGTGTGTGTATGTGTGTGTGTGTGTGTGCGTGCGTGCGTGTGTATTCAGACATATAATTGTCTTATTTATAACTTTCTCCTTATCTGGTAGTAATTTTATTCTGCTATTAGCAGCAAGAGCTCAGCTAATAATAATAATAATAATAATCATAATAATAAGAAATCACGGATGTGGGTTCCAATTCTGGCGATTTGCAGAACTTACAGAAACATTCCATTGAAATCCATTTTGCTTGTTTTGCTCGAAGGAGTTATTATGCTCTTGGTATGTAGTCGGATGTAAAGGGAACAGCACTTGAAAACAACGTTTATTGCTTTTTACACCGGAATTCGTAAACATTCCTTTTTAATTTAATGCAATTTGTAGATGTGCACTATCACCGGCAAGGCAGTGCTATGGCTAATCTATGGAGCAAAATTAAATAGGAAAAGGAAAACGAACATTCTACTACAGGAACAGGACCTGCTTTGCACAACTATAGCCATATGGATGCATTACTAAAAATCAGGTAATTTTGTTCTTGTTGGATGGTCATTTATATTGTCCTCCTGTAGTTACACTATATTGTCCTCCTGTAGTTACACAGGAAGTTTTTCGAGTCCCTAACGCATCTCTCGACTTCAGTTTGTGGTCGTCGTATGCTGAGAAGTAAGGCACCATCAGTCTATCTCCTTTCATATACCAACCAACCCTCGACATTTTCTGGTGTTCGCGAGTGAGGGTAATTGGCAGAGGCTCGGGAAGCCCTTGTAGCTCGTGGTATGACTAGAAGCACAGTGCTTTTTCATTTCCATTCCCGGAAGTCTTCAGAGGAGGAGAGACAGAAGCATTTCCAAAGTCTGTCTCGGATTTGCAATTTGTTGACGGGAGCGGTTGATATTCAATTTATGGTATATTTGCCTGAATCAGCATATATATATATATATATATATATATCATATATATATATTATATATATATAGATATATATAGTATATAATAATGTATATATATTATATCTATATTATATAATTTTTATATATCTAATATATATATCTTATATGTATATATTATATATAATTTTTTCTAAGGAGGTTTTTTCCTTTTGAAGAACAAGTTTTTTTTCTTGTTCATGAGGGGAGATATTGTGTTTCAAGATGAAGTCTTGTTTTTTGAAAAGTCATCAACAGTATTTAGTCTCCAAAATTTATCTGAAAAGTGTAATTGTCTGCAGAGAATTTAAGGAAGCAGAAATGGAAAACGTCGTAGTAACCTCCAGTCTTTCTGTTTAGTCAAAGTTGAAATAATTATTGAAAGTCAAAGGGAAGAATAAAGGAATTAAAGGAACTTGTTAGATGCTTGCATATTTCCATACATGTATAAATGCATAGGTGAAAAGATAGGCTCTCTCTCTCTCTCTCTCTCTCTCTCTCTCCTCTCTCTCTCAACCGATCCATTTTTGCTAATAGGAAGCAATTTGCTAGGTTTCATGTCCATTGCTTTCGGTGCAATGTAAATCCTAGAAAAATAGGATCGAGATGAATGTCTTCGTTATCTTTGAAACAAATGATATTTGTGTAGTTGGATAAAGCCATTATTCTTACAGAAAGTAAGTGACTCTTCCTGAAGATGAATTGTTACCAACGTCAGTTTCAAGGGTAAACAGATGACTTTAAAACAATTTTGGAAAACAGGTCCTCGTCCACCAGTGAAAAGCAAACGTGATTAAAATCCGTCGCTGTGTCATAGAAAAATTTTGTTTTAATATGGTTGTTAATAATCATTAGGTTTGGTGTCGATGATGATAGAAGTCGCGACACCAGGTTACATAATCAGTTCATTCAGTCCAATTAGATTTAGATAAAAGCTGATAAATTTTCATTGTAATTTAGTTATTGGAAAAATATCTGTGTTTAACGCCATTTTGTATAAGTAGAATTTTTCATATCATAATGTTATCTGCAATGCATATCTGCCTTATAAAATATAGCAGCAAAACACATGTCGTATTAATGTTCAAACGAGATTGCTTCTCAGAATTTCTTGCGAAACTTGCTGTGACGTGTAGCTAAAAGAAGCTTTGCGAGAGAGAGAGAGAATGAGTCTCTCTCTCTCTCTCTCTCTCTCTCTCTCTCTCTCTCTCTCTCTCTCTCTCCAAACACTTTCCTTATTTCCTCCTTGAAGGGATGGATGGCCAAGAGCGACGGGATCTCAGCATCATGTTCAATTCCGGATGATGTTGCTGGAAGCCGAGATTAAGTCTTTGAGTCGGCGTCCCTTTGATCTCTAGGTCAAAATATTATTGAATAATTTAGGATATATATTCTTTGTCCTTTTTAAATACTTGGCGAGACAAAGGAAGCAGATAATCGGCAGGTATTTTTTTTTTTATTTCGAGGTGCAATTTAATTAAAACTTGAAGTTCACCTGGTTTATTTATTTTTCGTATTTCCTTTAACCTTAAATTGTACTTACATCCAAATCATAAGATAACGTTTTAGATTAAAACGTCCAAAATGTTTAAGTAAGAAAAATCAGTGTAACAGAATCTGGGAGAGAATATTATAACAATATTACTGGAATTTTTTCATGATTATGTATAATACATACATACATATATATATATATATATATATATATATATATATATATATATATATATATATATATATATATATATATATATATATATGCTATGCATCATATATAGTGTGTGTTTGTGTTATATCAGTCGATTAAAAAATTATTGAACGATGAATGAGCGATGGCGAGATTGCACAAACCAAGTGCATTTCTGTAATACTTCCCTACTGCCCTTGTCATGATAGGAATGTCACCTCAGAGGAGTGACAGGTTGTTGGCAGGTCATTTTTAATTTGATTCTCTCTTTTTCTTCAGTCTTCTTGTTATCGTCAATCTCACACCTGTTATCAATTTAGGGTTGATTTGTATTTTTTATCAGTTCTTAACAGCCGGGAACAATTGCAACATAGCGAGGCATATCTGACGGCGACATCTCTTGAATAATCAAAGAGTCATCTTCACCCTTGATCTTTTGATAAGAGATGTATTTCACATTGAAATGCTCCATTTCATTTCATTTCGCCTTCAAGATGAAATGTTGAAGGTGTAGGAGGGGCGCAAGTTGCTGTCTCATAAATTTTTTATGATCAGAGTTTTTCTTACTTTTCTTTGTACTGTTCTTGTATATATACCCCTTCCTTGTAGTTTTTTTTTCTAGAGAATATTTCAGTTTCCTTTTTAGGATATTGTTCTTGTACGCATTGCAATTCCATCTTAGATGTTCTAGGAATATTTCAGCTTGGATATTTGTCGTTTGGATATTTTTCTGTAAGGTCTTTCATTTCCTTTTCATATATGGCTGTTTGTAAGTACAGCAAGTTCGTTTTTAAATATTTTCCAGGAAACATTTTGTTTTGTTTTTCGATATAATTCTAATTAATATTACAGATAACCATGTTGAATATTCTAGAAATATTTTGAGTTTCCTTTCTTGGATTTTGCTCTTGTAAGTATTGCAATTTTGATAATTTTTCTATTACTTATCTTGCTTTCTTTTCTTGGATATTTGTTGATTAAAACTGCAATTATCTTTTTGAATAAGTATTTTCATAATGGGGTATTTTTGTATAATGTAAATATATATTATTTATGGAGAGATGAAATTTTATGCACAAAATTGCTTTCGATATAGGAACCTATCTAAAAAAAAATAATATAGATAAAAGAAAGAGGCATTCAGCCCCACGTCTAGTACGGTTATTGTTGAAATTGTTGCAGAAAAGTAAAGTATGGCAAGGAAAGAGTGTTCTTTTACCAAAAGTTCCTGCTTGTTGAAAGGCTATAAATCGATCAGGAACAAAATTGCTCTTACCTGCAGTTTTATTGAAAGTTAGGTAAACTGCAAAATTCGTGCTACGCTGGGATTTTAAAACAAAAAATAAAAATAGATATTGCTCCACGAGAAAGTTGTTACTTCACCCACATATATTTCATGGCCTTCTTAACACTATAAAGTTACTAAGTTTTTATTTTCTGCTAAGTTAAGAGTTTTGAAGAATAACTCTTTGTGAGTCCTCTGTCTTCTTCTCAGTATCTAATGCCATCACTGGGAGGAGTTCGTTTGTTAAACCCATTAATTGTTTATATGGTGAATAATTATGTGTAGAGAAAAATTGGTATGGTAAATTTGATGACTATTTATTAAAAGAGTTCATATTTATTATTCGAACCCAAAATTTCTCACAAAATTTGTTTGATTATTGGTTTTAATATTGGTTTTCATATAATATTATATATATATATATATATATATATATATATATATATATATTATATATATATATATAGTATATATAATTGTTTATATGAATGTAAGTTGTTTGAGTATTTCATTTGCAGATGGATGGAATCATATAAGAAATGAGACAAAGGACCTTCATAGTAGTTGCAATGCTATGGAGTTGTGAGTGGATTAGGGGAATGCTGATGTTTGCTGATCATACGGTGTAAGCAGCAGAACCTATTAAGAGTTTGTAAAGGGGAAAAAGATTGCGAGTATTTGCGAACAAGAACGTGATTGCGTGAGTAAATGGAAACCGGGAAGATGAACCATTAAATGGTAATTCGGGTGTAGGAAGAATGGAGGAAGTTAATTCTAATAAGCTTTTGGGATTGAATGTAGTAGACGATGTTTACCGTTGCAGAAGAGGCAAGTCACAGAACAGTTAAAGTAGGACAGTTAAGGCGGATGAGTAGAACATTGGGAAGAAATTGTACCGAGGTTGTAATGTATGAGTGGATTAATGAGCCAAAACTCTCTTTGTGGCTAGTGAGATTTACTTTTTTTGCGCAGTAGATATGGCGTCAGAAGAACTGGCTGGGCGAGAAATCTGTCGATATGGTAAAAGACAACGAGTAACTGTAGGACAATGGATGGATGAGAGTGTTTTGAGATATCTTGATCATGAAGAAAATATGGAAACGTTTGGTCGGTGAAAAGAGTGTATAAATCAGAATTCTTAGAGGGAAGGAGGAGGTAAGAACTAGATATGGTTGGAAAGATGATCTGCAAGATAAGGGTGAACTGTGTAGTGTGTGTAGGGGTTTTGTTGCACTACTGAAGAACAACTGTACAGGTGTAGTAAGTGGCTAATGTTGGAAAATATTTACAACAAGATTCAATGGACAAATCGTTTATGTGGCCTCGATCTCTGTGGTTTTTTTTTCAAGAGGACTCCTGATGGAGATAGTAGGGTGAGATAGTATGAAATAGCTATTGAAAAGCTAAGCTTGGGCTTCAGTATACCGGAAGCGAGAGACTGAGTGCAAGATGGAGGTGAATAGTGCAGTGTATCTAAGGCTTGATATGCTGGTGTATAAAGTAGCTAATGTTGTTAAACTTTTCTGCAATGTAAGTGAGAATGTGGTAGTTGAGTATTGTATTTTCTATTCTTGGAAGACACCTCCTGTTATTGAATTACACACACACACACACACACACACACACACACACACACACACACATATATATATATATATATATATATATATATATATATATATATATATATATATATATATATACACATACTACATATATTCCTCGTGGGTAGTTAGGTTTTTGCAGCTTTTCTGGTATTGGTATTCAGATAAAAATCCGCATATATATATATATATATATATATATATATATATATATATATATATATCTATATATATATATAATACACAGAGAAGAAGGAATATGCTTGAACAGGAAATTCCTTTTTGGCCGAGTAAAATAGCCCGCAAGATTGGAAATTCTTCTGCTCCAATTTAAATCATAAAGACTGGAAAGGTTGGTATCAATGGACAGGAAATTAAGTCAGCTCCTTGGCTCGTCCCTCTCCTTCCGCTTCCTCCGGCGCTCTGCATCTTCTATCCCACCTCCTGCATCCCATCCCTGTCCCTCCTGCATTCTATCCACCCCCAGGTGGTTGGAGCAGCAACCCCAAAATAACCTCTGAGCTCCATTCCTTCAGATCGCGTCTCTTATTCAACATTTGTTTGCCGAATGCTGCGGAGACGTTGGCCAAGAATCCGACCGAAAGTGTCACTAGTGGAAAAAAAAAAAACCTTTTTAAGAATGAGATGAAAGTTGACTGTCATTTTGTTATAAAAGCTGCTATGAACCAAACTGAGCCGCATTTCTTTGGGGTTGCTTGACTGGATGAGAAAGAAAGGTTGAATGTACTTTCAAGTAAAGTATAACCAAGATATGAAAAGCTTAACCTATACTAAGCTGGATTATTGTCTAATTCACGTATCTGTACAGACATGGGCTGTGTGTGGGAGAAAAGGCAGAAAGATAATGAGAGGAATAAGAAAGTTTGCGGAGGAATGTAAGTGAAAGGGGACATGTGTGAAATGAATTCCTGAGGAATGGAATGATTCAAAGACGATTCCTCACTTAGTTTATATTCTAATCAGAAGCGTGACAGGATGGTCTAGCGTAGGCTCATCTGCATCTTCTGGAGAGAGAGAGAGAGAGAGAGAGAGAGAGAGAGAGAGAGAGAGAGAGAGAGAGAGAGAGAGAGAGCTAAAGGGTTTGACAATTCCACATTTCATGCGATAGAATTCATTGTTTTATTTTCTATTCCTAAAGAGAAGTAGATTTAAGAAAATCTTTCTAGAATTACATATCCAGTTTACAGTGTATTAATAAACTTTATTTTTATTGTTGGTAATTATTAGGTTCGGTTATTACGGTCTTCACTTAATTCTAGTGTGTCTAAGAGAGACTATTATGTACTCTCTCAAATCATGGAACAACTAAACAGATTTTTTAAAAAGCTTTCTTGTTTCTCTAAAATTCAGTCCTTTTTCTAATACCTGTTTTCTTCCACCCTCCACTTCTGTCAAAACGGGTTCTTGACCTTTTCCCTGCAGTCATCGACACCGATCTATTTTTCCCTGAGGTAAATCACTGAAAACTTTAGCGTGTCTAATTATTGCCTTCCCCGCACCTCTTCTTTCAAAATGGACGGTCTACCTTTTTTCCAACCTACACTTTTCACACAAATTTGGCTCATTGTGCCCGTTCCATGCTCCATTCTCTCTCTCTCTCTCTCTCTCTCTCTCTCTCTCTCTCTCTCATTCAGCAAACAAAATGTTGAATAAGAGAAAAACGATCAGAGGGGATAATCTGGGGTTGCTGCAGCTAAGGGGTTAGGATGCTGGAAGGATTGTTGATACCGGGCTCTGGAAGGAGGGGAAGAGCTGAATTAATTTCCTATCCATTGATACCAAACTTTTCACACTTTATGATTTAAATTGGAGATGAATAAGTTCCCTTCTTTTTAGTCTTTATTGAGCGAGAAAAATGGAGTGGATTCTCTCGGCAAAGGCTATCTCCTCTGCATTTGCATATGCACTTGAATATGTATGTGTAGGTAACAGAAGTTGTTTTTTAAAATTCATACTGAATGTATATGTTCGAATTCACTTAAGGCATTAAGAAAACTAATAGTCTACGCGCCATTGATTCATATTCACATTGGTGTGTGTGTGTGTCAGTGTATTAAATTTTTTGGAACATTTCAGATATTAAAGGTTTTTCATAAGTTGCTGGGCAAAGGTGAACCATAATGTTATCGCCAGGTATTAGAGTAAACTAAGATACTTAATACTTTTTATGCCAAACATATTTCGGCGTACAGGCAGGCTCAGTTCCATTTTTCCATTCATGTTTTTAAAAGTTAAATAGAACGGACTCCCTTGAGACCAAAAGTTATTCAGAGTGCTATCAGAACAACCCTTTCCTTTATATTTGATTTCCCTAGTGATTGCTCTTTTGACTTTTTCACTTCAAACTCGTCACTGCTGATCTCTTCCAGGTTATTTTGATGGCTTGTAGGACTCATTTTCCAGTGTTGGAATTGATCTCGAACATGTTGAGTTGGAATTTTCAAGTTAATATTATAGCTTCTTTGTGTTCATTTGCAGGTATTGTTGTTATCGATTGTATGACTATTGTATATTGTGTTCTTTATTTCTGGGGTCTTCTTTTTGTTGGTTTTCTATGACAGGATTTTGTTAGATGATAGTTTTCAATGGTTTGAAGTCGTTTAGGCGTCAGTGGGTTTTAGGAATTTTTGTATAATATTAGATTTTTTGTGTCAGGTTTCCGAGCATGACCTTTCAACTGGAATATTTCTCCCTAAAGAAATTAAAATTACTCATTCTGTGGTTGGATGATCTTGTCATATCCAGTTATACGTAAGTGTAACGAACATAAATTGTTCTTAGGGATATACATTTGGGACTTTTTACAATTCCTTTTACTTTAGTCTCTAATCTTTTATTGTGGGCTACTCGCCTTAACAACATTCTTATTTGTTTACCACTGGCTGCGCTGCCATTAAGTTTTTCTGACCACACTACGATCTTATTGCTTGTAAAACTTCGTATAAAAATGTTACGTTTCAGATCTTTCGTTTTACCATCTGTTGAAGTAGCCTTTTCCTTTCTGAATGATATCTGCGTTCCCTAAAGCTGCATCATCAAGATAAATTGCATCAACCTGTTGTTTCCTTTTTCAAATAGTTTTAATTACCTCAGTATTCAGATCATCGTAGTTAAATTTCCAGTTGACATTTTGAATTTGTGTGTACGACTCCTGATTTCATGTAATTTGCATGTCTCTTTTTATTTGTTTTACTTTGTTGCTTTTTCTTTAACAAGTAACAGTAAGGAAGCAAGTTAATATAAATCGGTGCACCTTTACCTATCAGCTTGCCTCTATTTTTAAAAGTCAGCTTATACTTTAGCATTGGATGTTATCTCCGAAGAGGGATGCTCTATTTTGTAATAAAAATATTCAAATATAGAATCATATTCATGTCATTTATAATTACATGTTTTTGATATCAAGTCTGAACTCTGTCTTATAGTTATTCTCTTTATTTTGCTAAAGTTTTCCAGTCTCTTTTTCACCGCCAGTAAAAATTCAAGAATTCCGTGCAACTCTCTCTCTCTCTCTCTCTCTCTCTCTCTCTCTCTCTCTCTCTCTCTCTCTCTCAGACAGACGCTGCTCAGGGGTGAATGTCGTCACTCCACGCGGCTGCATAACTAGATAATCCCTTTGGAAACCCGAATTCTGCAGGAGCCGTGAACAAAACCCACTTAATTAAGGCCACAATAGAGGCGCTGTCTCTTATCTTTTGTGCTCCAGGGAGAATAACCAAGCAGAGTTCCAGGTGTCACATATCTTTGCTTCAAGGAGGCAGATGTTGTGTCCTATTCAGCATAAAATAATACTAGAAAAGTAATGGTAGTTTTGTAATGGTCCAGTGTTTGGTATTTGCATACGAGGCGTTAGGTTGGCCAGATATATTGCATAATATCTAGGTGTTTAAAATGGTCTGTCGGAGTGCCACTGTAATTCCGGCAAGCTTGTAGTCTTTATTCCTGTTAGAAGGTTCAGCTGTAAAAGAGGCATAATTTTATTTTATGTTTACAAACAAGAAAGTTCAACAGTGAATAATGTGAGCATAATTCTCCTCTCTGCTTGTTGAATTATGCATGAAAAGAGATTGTTCATATTGAGAAAAAAGGGGGTTTTCCCACTGTTCGAAAAAAACTGACTTGAATACTCGTGTCATGAGTAAAGGCAGATTATTCTTTTGTTTTTGTCATGGCTGTTAATAGTGAAGCTGCTTATGGAGCGCCCTATACACTTTTCCCCAGTAAATATAGATATTTTCTCAGTGCATATTACTACCGCTAATAACAATGGTTCTTCATTATACTTGGGCCTCTTGTGATATAAGACCACACTCACAAAACACTACACGTATGTGAGTGCCATAATTTATGAATGATTTTATTATAAACAAATGATAGTAAAATGTGATTTCATTCTATTCTGTATTAACGTTATTGAGGAAGACTATACGTAACTGATAACGGAGAAGTTCGTTTGTTTCCTCTCGACCCAGAGTACTGTGCCGGCTACCATGTCCGAACTTTCTCTACCTGTATACGGTTCTTTTAATTCCAATTTTCATGGTCTTCTCGTATAGATCTGACATTATAATAATTTGTTAGAGTAGACACTGAGTGCATGCATAGGTGTTCAGTACCAGCGCCAAAATGTGTTTATCTATATATGTATGTACTTATATATAAATATATATTTTTATTTATATTACACACACACACACACACAACACACACACACACACACACACACACACACACACACACACATATATATATATATATATAGAGAGAGAGAGAGAGAGAGAGAGATATTAGTTCCTTTTTCGTATTAGGAGTACCGTATTACAGCAAGTATTTATGGCATAAGGCTGCCTGCCCCACGAACTGCCCTTTGGCATTATAATTATGGTGACCTTTTCAAGTTTTCTTTGGAGCGCGACCACTTTTTTTTTTCTTTGTTTCCAACCCCATTTCTCTTTTCTCCACCAATTCCTTTTCATCTTGTCTCCATGAGTACTAGAGTAATTGCGTTTTAATTTTATAAACCTTTCTTTTATTAGCAAAGATTGAATTTAATAACCAATTTCTTCTCTTGTTATTGCGGTGGACTTCTGTGGTGGCTGGTATGGAAATATCTTCGACTTAATAACTCCCCCATTTCTACCTCTGTTACAGTTTTTAATGGAGTTGATTATTCCTGGTTTTTTTCATCATTTTCTTTTAAAATGGAATTTCTCTGCATATGCATTAAATGTCAGATAATAAATTGTCCAATGGTATCATATTCTTTTGATAACAGACAGTATGAAAGCATCTCAGTTATAAAAGATTGTAAAGGTGAGGAAGTGGAAAAGTCGTAAGAATGGATGGTCTAAATATTAACCCTCAAATAAATACTTTATATCAGATGTTTTAAAAGTAAAATATTTCTAAATATTTCTAAATATTTCTTTCTTCCTTTCCCATTTGTTATTCCACAATTTTTTAATTCATTACAGCGTCATTATATATGTATACATACATATATAAATAAATAAATAAATATATATGTATATATATATATATATATATATATATATATATATATATATATATATATATATATATATATATATACCCCACCGGAATGAAAACGGATGATTATTTCCATGTGGCTCTCGTGAATTTTCCTATTACAATTCACATCACCTAGACGTAACAATTCCAGATTATTATATCTGATGTATATCTAACCATAAAAAAAAAAATGGAAGCCGAGTCTGAACTGATAACATGCTGCGCATAACATGACAGCAAGATACGAAAAATTTCGGAAATTAAAATTCCCTTCGCTAAAGGCGTGTCAGTCCTGTCAAGTGACATTTCGGAAAGGTGGAGGCACATGAGTTACTTTGGTTCCAGTTTTAAAACTCTTCATCCCTTGTTTTCTCATACCTGTGATTTCAGCGATTGGATATGCATATCTTATATATATATATATATATACTATATATATATATATATATATATATATACATATATATTTTATATATATATATATATATATATATATATATATATATATATATATATGTAATATGTATATATATATATATATATATATATATATATAATATATATATATATATATATATATATATATATATATATATATATAAGATTCCTAATCGCTCTTGTGATGGTTAGGATTAAATCACTACAGTTTGCACATTCTTCTCTCTTCATCTGTGGATTTAAGGTAATAGTCCCGCGGTATCTGTCCGCCTTACGAGTATAAACTGTCAGGTAAAAGACATCATCTATCCTTAAAAAGAAAAGATTTTCTTCCTGAAGTTGGAAAAAAAAACGAATGTGTCGTTCAATATTTGCACCGAAGAAAATATTGTAGCCTGTAAGCGTTTGTCCTTGTTTGGCTGTTAAATAATGGTCTCTTTGTACGTCTCGTAATCCAGTTAACTCCACATTCCATTATTTCGTCGCCTCAGTAGCGTGATCGGTACGGTCTTGACCTGCCACCTCGGTGGCCACGAGTTCGATTCTCGGGCATTCCATTGAGGATTTAGAGATGTGTATTTCTAGTGATAGAAGTTCACTCTCGACGTGTTTCGGAAGTCACGTAAAGCCGTTGGTCCCGTTACTGAATAACCACTGGTTCCATGCAACGTAAAAACCTCATTCAAACAAACAAAACATTCCATTAATTCGAGAGATGAGAAAGTAATGAGGTGTTCCCTTTTCCACCTGGGGTGTCCTGAGTTCCCTTTAAGTTCCCTCCTTTTCCATTCAGTCAGTTAGATGTGGCTTTAACTGCTCCATTATCATCTGTCAACCACAGGCGGCACCTTTGTATTCTCGTCCCTGATCCGGAGCCCATTAAATCTGCTGCATAATTAATCTTTTTCATGATTAATGAAATCAAAGGATTTCTTTTGTCACTTTTAATGAACGCTGTGAGAATATTACACCATAATTTTTATCGTGTTGCTTCTCACTTTGCTAATTGTGTGAATGAATACCTAACAGATTTCCAACAGTGGTTTCCTGGTCGCGTAATTATTTTAAAACAACGTGCGAGTTCGAAATGCTGAGAATTATTCCACACTTTAATGGAGATGACTTAATTTAAAGGGTGAGGACAATATACCCACCGAGTTTTGTTGTATTTTGGATTGATGTATCTTCGAATATATATATATATATATATATATATATATATATATATATATATATATATACATACATACATACGTACATACATACATGCATACATACATATATACTCATACATATACATATATGTAATGAATACATTGAAAAAACAGATAATTACATATCAGCAAATAGAATCCATGACCTGAGGGGTCATTGGCGAATTAGGAGCGTCCTACGTGACCAAGACAAATCTAGATCACGCTATGCAATGCCTGCAGTAGCCTGGTTTAAGTTTGTTTGAAAATGTCATCGATTTGTATCTTGTCAACTATTCATAACACCTTCCATGGGAAGCGGTTGACCTGTTACCTGCGCCGAAACAAACTTGTAACTTCCGAGCCAGCGGACTACGTATGTTTTTTATGTGAATCGATGAGATAGCTAATGTATCGCTATCAAACGTGATGCTCTAATACTTCAGTTCATTTCTAGCGATAAAACGGAACGGTCTCACGACCGAACTGTCTCTCTTGTTATGGAGTTCAGAAATAAAGTTGTTCTACTGTTATCAACTTATCCGTTTGAATCATCTCCTTTATTCTAAGAAGAACCACTCTACTAAGATACCACATAGGAGAGGAGAAAAGAAGGAACCAGAATGCTTACGAATGACAGTCGTAAGAAGAGACAACCAGTCTTTCACAAAGCGAAACGAACTACAATGGTGCAGTACCTAAGAAGAATAACATTAACAAGAACCATATCAGCCGACCGAAGAACTTGAAACATCAACTTCCAGCTTTAAGTCAATAATAAACTGAGGAAACGGGATCTTCAATCAACGCAACTGTAAACATTCTATGAAGACGAAGATATGTCCTTCATCGAGAAGCATACAAGCATCAACATCGACGTTTGAGTGACTGTTATCACATGACTCCAAGAATCAAAACCGGACGCGGAGCAGCATCGAACATCAACAGAAAGAAGAAACAAATAAAGGAAACAACGCGCGATAACAAGCAAGTACGTGCAGAGTAGGCCAAGAGGAAGCAACGCGAGAAGAGGGAGGCTGTGACATCATCAAGACTTGGGCTTCTTCATGCAACGCGAGGACGAAGAGGACTGTGACATCATCACGACTTCCGACGAGAGAGAAAGAGAAACTGTGACGTCATCGGATGTCAACAATCCTTCCCCATATAAACCAGAGCTAAGTAGAATTTTATCTATTCAGGTTTTTTCTCAGTGAAGTGTTGTTCATCAGGAGTCGATCGTCCAGTATTCTGGGGGTGAGTTATATAGTCTTAATCTTCATTCATTACAGGAATCAATCTTCAACTACGAGTTCTCGCCCGCAGACTTTTTTTTTCTCTCGTTGTTGCTAATCGTTTCCTTGCAGGAATTCTCCATATAATATCTTTATCAAATTATCTGTACTTATATTATCTTTTTTGTGGGTTTTTCCTATTACTTGCAACACATTTATACAGTATATTGCATATGCGTTTACGTAGTGGTCGAGTGTATTCTTATAGATATTTTGATAGGACCGCAAGGAATAGGAGTGATAAGAAAAAAGTAAAAGTGAACATGGCAACTACTGCGGCAACTACTGCGGCTGGCAACCCGAATGTTGTGACGCTCGTAAGCGCGAGGTCAGCAATTGTCCCTTTTCAAGGTCGGGTCAATGGGTTCCTGCCTCAAAATGTTGAGGCATGGATCTCATCTGTAGACGCTCATTTAAATGCAAAAAGCATCACGGACCCAGCTGTACAATTACTGGAAGCCAAAAGCTTCATAGACTTTGCTAAAGGAGACGCAAGTGCATATCTAAGAGGTGTTTCTTTCCAAGAGGCGGCTACATGGGACGAGTTCAAAATTAGGTTACGTGCCGTGTATGGGGGTGAAGAGGCTTTAGATGTAGTATTGGCATTAAGAAATATCCTTAACCAAGCCTCTATGACTCAGCTTAATGTTGTCGAGCGGGCGGCGCTAATTGCCGACCGGCTAAATGAATATCAAGATAGTTTAAGTAACTCCGGGTGGGTTACGAGTGCCAGAATCGCCGTGAAAGATTTTATCCGTCTCATATACCTCACGACCATTACAGCCATGTTGCCTGAAGCTTTAGTGCGGTGTTTTGACAAAAAGCTGCAGCCCGACAGTACGGAATTAGATGTGTATAAACAAATAAAAAAACACATGTCTAAATGTACTGACCTTGATCCCTCGCTGACTCAAGTTTTTGCAAAAAATGAGAATAAGCCACAACAAGTAAACGTGGTACATAATAATAATCAAGCTGCAGGGATGGTTTGTTATAACTGTAAACGACCAGGTCACATGATTCAGACTGTCGGACGTGTTTTTATTCAATACATAATAGTTCCACTCATTCATATAATCGTTGCTTCTCGCGGAATCAACAGCAGAATCCTACAAACACGCAAACAGTTGCCAATGCAAACAAAAGAAGGGTCCTCAGTACTATAAAAGAAACAAGCAAACGGCAATGCTGCTCAACAGCAGAAACAAACAAATCGTGCTTCAGGTACCTCTCTTCCTGGGCCGTCTAGCCAGAACTTGCAAGGTCAAGCGAATTTTCAAGGAGTGCTAAACACAGCAAATACCACGTAGTTAGCTCCAAGGGGGGAGAGGACGATGTGGGTCATCCATATCAACATCTTTTGTATCAAATAATCAGTTTAATCATTTATCAGATCATTGTGAGGCAATCGATTTTCCTATGAAACACACGGCCGAATCCAAAAAATCTGTGCAGGTTCCCGTAGATTTGCAACAAATTCACGACCAACCTTACATGCAGTAAATTTGGACCATAAGTCATTTACTTTGTTCTTTGATTCTGGTAGTCCACGTAATATCATGGATTTAAGGACTCATCATTTACTCTTTTCAAACTTCCCTATAGAGAAGTCCGGAGTAAGACTCTCGTGTATAGGAAATAATGAATTAAATGTGGTAGAGTACTCATGTTCAGTACAAGGTCGGTAAGCGCACGTTTTCCGATACCTTTATCGTTGTACAAAACATTAATTATGTATCCCGCAGTAATTATCGGATACCCGTCTATGGGCACTCAAATATTACCTTAGCCCCTGCAAAACACGGCGTGTATATCAAAGGAAAATTCTATATAAGTCTTCTAATACCCTAAAATCAGTTTTAGATAATAAGGAGACAGACAGAGTAGTAACATATATCGAAGAACCAATCACTTGTCTCATAACCAAGAAATAATCATGCGACCCAACAGAATTCTCGCTCACCCGTAATATCAGCTTGCACGCAAACTCTCGAGCCGAACGTAACTTCGAACATATTAGTGCATGTAAAGAAAACCTTGCCGGGATCTGAAATGTTAATCCTTTCCGACACTCTGAAAACACACGGATTATCCGTCACACAAGCCATTTATACAGTCGCTCAACACAACAATGTAACATCGAAGTCTGTAATCATTTGAATACCACTTTAGTAATCCACAAAAATCAACATATCTTGGATTGGGTGGAAGTTTATAAACATCGCATTCTTACCGTAGCTGAGATAAATCATGCTCAATCAGTTGCGGATGAATCCATTTTGCAATCTATAAAGAACAAAATTCAATAAGGACATTCAAGAAGAAGAAATTCGGCAGAAATTTTTGAATCTTTTAACTGAATATCATGATGTTTTTTCTACTACGGATGGAACCTTAGGAAAAACGGATGTCATCGAGCATCAAATAAGGCTAAAGGACAAGCAGAAAGTAATCTATGTACCTTCGTACAGACTTTCTATGAAATTTCAGAATGAGATAACTGAGGAAGTAGGTAAAATGCTAAAAGAAGGAGTCATTAGGAAATCAACAGCCCTTATAATTTTCGTTAATAGTAGTACCGAAAAAAGATCGAACTTGGTGGATATCGCGTCGATTTTCGTCGCTTAAATGAGGAAACAATCCCTGACCGATTCCCAGTGCCATGTACTGACGATATTCTATCTCTACTAGGTCAGAACAAATATTTTACCAGTTTGGACTTACTAAAAGTCTTCCATCAGATTCTGTTGGAAGAAGAGAGTATCCCATACACTGCCTTCAGCACAGCCAGGGGACATTATGAATTTTTGCGTATGCCTTTTGGTTTACGTTGTGCTCCTATAACTTTTACTAGAATGATAAACATTGTGTTTGGAGACTTGTTAGGAGATATCCTACATGCCTATATGAACGACCTAGTAATCTTTTCTAATACCTTAGAAGAACATTTACGTAAATTAGAGTTAGTGCTACAAAGACTATGGCAGCATAACCTAAGGGTAAAGATAAGTAAGCGTGAATTTTTTAAAACAGAACTAGTCTATTTAGGTTTCACGGTGTCTAGTCAAGGTCTTAAAGTAGTCCATGATAAGGTATCAGCTATCCGTAACTTTCCGATACCTACAAACGTCAAGGGAAATACAGCAATTTCTAGGGTGTAGCGGGTATTACAGGAGGTTCATTAGGAACTACTCCATCATAGCCGCTCCCTAACCGATCTTATAAAAAAGGGGGGGGCGTAGATTTTCATATGGTCTGAACAAAATCATCACAGGCGTTTCAATAAATTGGAAAGATGAACTGTGTAGTTCTCCTATCTTGAAATTTCCTGACTTCAGTAAGGAATTCTTTATAGCAACAGACGCCTCAGACCTAGGAGTAGGTGGGGTATTGCTTCACAATATGATAAACAGTTTTTCCCTATAGCTTTTTGATTCACGTAAACTGAGACCTTCCGGAAAGTAAATATGCAGTAATAGACAAGGAAGGGCTCGCTATTGTTAATTCACTAGTGCATTTTAAGTTCATATATCGGTTATCCCGTCAAGGTTCTCACTGATCATAAGCCCCTAACCAGACTTCTTTAAAGGCTTTAGTCACAGCCCTAAGCGAACTCGGTGGCACATGATCATCCAAGACTTTTGGCGCGAGGATCGGGTATTTACCTGGGAAAGCAAATATTGCTGACGCATTATCACGCAACCCCTCTCTTCATCTTGTACCGAGCCATTAGCTGAATTAATAGATATCTCACCTCCACGCCCATTGTTAAAACTATATCTGAACAGGAAGAATCTGGGCTGGAGTGCTGAACTATTACAGACGGAACAAAGAAAAGATCAGCAAATAGAAAAAAATCATAAACGCGTTAAACGGAAATCCTAAGGAAAAGGAATATATAAAGTATAAGCAGCAGAATTATATAATCAAAGATAATATCCTGTGTAGATCCGTGACGAGGAAAACCCGCACACACACAGTTGAATAACAACCATGAAAATCCACTGCATGGACACCCGGGTTTTTCCATAATGTCACAGAAAGCCAAATCTTTATTTTATTGACATACGATGCTTACAGATATAAAAAAGCACATAGCAAATTGTCGCGCTTGTCAAGAATACAAAGGGCACACAAAGAACCTGTCAGCCTAGGGGCTTACCCCGTGCCAAATCAACCCTTTGAAAGAGTACACTTAGATTTATTAACAGGGTTTTACGAGTCAGACAGAGGAAATAAGCACCTCCTAGTAATCATAGATGCCTTGACTCGATATACAGAACTGATAGCTCTTAAAACAAAAACCGCAGTCGAGGTGCGCTAGAAAGTTTTTACGAGTGCTACATTTGTAAACATGGGAATTCCACACACATCATATCTGACTCTGGCGGGGAGTTCAATAATCATTTCCTTAACTCCTTGTGCGAATTCCTTTGCATAAAGAAAATCAATACCATGATCTATCACCCAGAGTCTAATGGGCTAGTGGAAAGGGCAAATCGTAAGGTTTTAAACATTTTAAGGGTCACCTTAGGGGGGGCAGACCCCAACTGGGACATTGCCATACCTGCGGTACTAAGCACACTTAATCACTCATATCATGTGTCTATTAAAATGACACCGCACGAGCACTGTACGGTATCCCAGCTAGAACACCTTTCCATGTATTACGCCTACAATTAATTTATCAAATCCTCTAAAGGATGTGATGGATGCAAGCATAAGTCGATATAATATACTTGTAAGAATCTAGAAGAAGCACAATTATAATGAAAAGAAATCATGATAAAATAGCTAAGCCAACTAGAACCTATGCCGTGGGCGATCAGGTATACATACAAGTATACGTACGTAACGGTCTAAATTACAAACTGACACCTAAGTTTGAAGGCCGTTTAACATTTTAGAAACATTAACGGCAATAGATTTAGGGTTCAAAATGTATCCCAACCCACTGGCATGAGAATAGTTCCATTGGCACATATCAGAATCTAAAGAAAGGTAGATGGAGTGAGGGAAAAAAATGGTTGTATTTATGAAACTTGTATAATAATTTATATATATTTATATATATATATATATATATATATATATATATATATATATATATATATATATATATATATATATATCAATCATATTTGTATGTAAACATATTCTTTAACATGAGTTATTACATATATTTACTCATTGCAGTCTCCAAAATGAATCTGTTATTGTTAGGAGTGATATTGTGTGTTCAGACATCTTTGTTGTATGGAAAGAGCGCTAGACGAAAGAAATAGAATTTAATCATGGCTCGAATTATCGAAAAGAACCCAGGACATTTTTATTGTATCGAGTAATATATGTCATAGAAGTGGATGCAAGCTATCTTTTTGCCTGAAGATGACGTCCTTAACCTAAAGAATGACCTGTTGAGGTTTGCTGTTTCGTTGAGGGACATGCACAACGTCATTTTCATGCTAACTCAGAGATTTTCGCTAGCTCTAACCCTAAGCGTCGCCGAAAGTTATCTTACAATGTGCAAAATAAAACCGCTGAGGCAGAGGAACTTGCTCGGGACTTGCTGATGTGGTCTGTGCGGCACAATACTCTCGAACGTCGCAACCCGCTTATTTTGGCTGGACTAAACATCTTAGGATCTGTTGCGAGTCTGGCTTAGGAATTTCAAATCGCCTTAAGATAATAATCAAAATAAAAGAATTGAGTTTTTGCAACACAAAACCGAATTAGCTTTGTCCGAACTTTGCAGCCAGTTATCCTCAATCAATCAAATAATGAGTTTGGTGAACGAACATTCTAGTAATATCGATCAGATTATGGAAGTTCAACACTGCTGGCTACGTTAGCTTATTATAGTTCGAAAATAGATCATATCCGTATCAAATAATCACATTTTATTGAGAAATCAAAGGACTATGTAGAAGCTATTACGTTAGCAACAAAAGGTGTGTTATCTCCACACCTTATGCCTATTAAGGATCTGACTTTAACTTTAGAGAACGGACGGGAGAAACGGTATATTCCTTTATTAGATGCACATAAAGTAAGAGTTTTATTATAGCCTAATATCAGTCAGCGTTGAAAATTATAGGATTTATGATCACTATTCCTTTTGATTCTTCCGATGCTTGGCAATCATACAAAATAGCACCGTTTCCAACTTTCATGACGAATAACTCAAGTCCAGTAATATCCAATTTGACGGGACATGTTCTGATTTCTCCTGATAGGAAATCATTTACAGTCATTAAAGACTTAGATAAACTCACTCACTGTTCAGAAGCCATGAATAATAAAGTTTGTACAGCTGACTCTTTTGAATTCTATCCTATATCAATGGATTCGTGTGAGTTAGGCATAGTGCTAACGGCTCTCTCTCTCATACACGCGAAGGTTGTCTGAAGAAACTTTATCCCTTTTACAGTAATAAGTTCAATTACGAATGAATAATGGTCCTGGATCCGATACGACAAAGACGGTTTTCAAGTCGAATGCCCGGACGGGACCACCGCCCATTCCAAGTCTTTGTAGCAGCTGATGGCTGTACGGGGACATCTACAAACTACACCGTCAGAGGGGTCAACACGATAATACGTGAGAAGACGTATTTTGCGAACATACCTGGGCGAACTACAATTATCCCATCACTACCTCTCCCATACAACGCGCGGGTGCTCATCGTTTGACCGCAACTGGCTGAGATGAACCACGCGTCACCGACTTATGCAGGTGGAGAAAATCTTCGTTACTACGTTCTGCTGGCCGTGTTTAGCGTGACGGCAATAATGGTTATCGCCGTTAACATCTTTGCTTGGCGTAGGCTGAGGCGTACACAGAAGGATCTTCAAGGAAACGTGTTGTCACGTCCAGATGACGTACCTGTTGCGTTAAAAGCGTATACATTCAGGGCCGCCTGAAACTGGCCATTTCATTTGGTGCCTAGGAAAATTGTCTGGAGTTGTGTGTGTGTGAAAAGCGGTCTGTACGCTGGCAATATGTAGGACAAGAAAGACTCAAGCCTTGCATTTGAACAGTTTAAAAATATTTTTTTCGGGCACCCTAATAAAATATTGTAGCCCAAATATATATAGATATTGATATACTCCTAAAGTATTTTTCGGGCACCTAATAAAATATCCCAGCCCTATGTATTAATCTGTGCACACTTATACTATTATACAATTGTACCATTATATTTATCTATTATAAGGAGTGACAAAGTACTCTTTAAAACAATTATCCATGATCATGTTTGTGTCTACCCAGTAACCGCTATTCTTAATCAGGTTACCTATTATCCTAATCATCATGTATACATGTTAACCTTTTGATTTTAATGTAATGAATACATTGAAAAAACAGATAATTACATATCTGCAAATAGAATCCATGACCTGAGGGGTCATTGGCGAATTAGGAGCGTCCTACGTGACCAAGACAAATCTAGATCACGCTATGCAATGCCTGCAGTAGCCTGGTTTAAGTTTGTTTGAAAATGTCATCGATTTGTATCTTGTCAACTATTCATAACACCTTCCATGGGAAGCGGTTGACCTGTTAACCTGCGCCGGAAACTTGTAACTTCCGAGCCGGCGGACTACGTATGTTTTTTATGTGAATCGCTGAGATAGCTAATGTATCGCTATCAACGTGATGCTCTAATACTTCAGTTCATTTCTAGCGATAAAACGGAACGGTCTCACGACCGAACTGTCTCTCTTGTTATGGAGTTCAGAAATAAAGTTGTTCTACTGTTATCAACTTATCCGTTTGAATCATCTCCTTTATTCTAAGAAGAACCACTCTACTAAGATACCACATGGAGAGAGAAAAGAGGAACCAGAATGCTTACGAATGACAGTCGTAGAAGAGACAACCAGTCTTTTGCAAAAGCGAAACGAACTACATATACACTCAAATTCCGTGACAGAAAATTGCTGTTATTAAATAGAATTATACCGCAAGCTCTCATTCCACAAGATGCTTTAGGTACATGGGTCTGTTGAGATGTTATCTGCCACTTTCTTTCACTAAACAATTGAAGCTCCCTTTCGTCGTTTAATCTTGTTCCATTGCCGTTGTTGCTTCGTGTCTGTAATTAAGAATATAGAGATTTCTTCTTATTTGTCCCTCTCATTCCCGTAGTAGAGGAATATCATTATTTGATGCTCTTTGCAATAAGAATTATATTCCTTTGAATGGAGAACAAATACATTTA
>NC_087212.1:12999816-13017316 GCF_015104395.2 Macrobrachium nipponense
ACGCCTTGGTAACACTATATGAAATGTTTAGGGGGGCAAAATGAATGGAACCAGCCTGTCGCGGTTTTCAAAACAGCGTACTACATACAGAAGTCGCTGGGAAGAATCGCGATTGATGAATATTGGATTTGTTTCCGGGAATGCATACTTATCCTTCTTGGTGGTGAGGGATAAAACTTGGAACTCTCTTGTTCTGAACGTGGGATGATGGCCTAGACTGAAAGGAGAGGTTTATTCATATATATATATATATATATATATATATATATATATATATATATATATATATATATATATATATTATATATGTGTGTGTGTGTGTGGGGGTGTGTGTGTGTGTGTGTGTGTGTGTGTGAAATGAACACATGGGAAGGTGTTTCACTGACATAAATTTCTGTCTTCCAAGTGAAGAGTCCAGGGCGATAGCAGTTCATCCGCACATGTAAAAGGAGTTGGAGCCTGTATATATATATATATATATATATATATATATATATATATATATATATATACTATATATATATATATATATGATAAATAGATATAAGGGTGGGTCTGCGTTTGCCCACGCAAGCGCACTTAATAATATGTATGTTGAGTATGCATTCAAGTATAGATCGTATTCCTAAGAAAGCTTAATATAGAGGGGCGTTTACCTTGTCTCTATGTCTGTGTAGGGTTGTGTGAGGGAAAACAATTACCTACAGAAGATCACAGTGATTTAGAAAATGTTGGAGAACCATAACGGACTCACATTATCAATTGTTCCTCATCGTTTCCCACATTATATATATATATATAATATATATATATATATATATATATATATATATATATATATATATATATATATACATGCATTATTTTGTGCTATCATTGCTGTTTCCCAGAATACTATATAGGAGTGAAAAACTGGGTTTCCTTTGGCCACAGGAAAAGCGGTCCTTTCACCATGTCCATGTAGGAGTCATTTTCTCCTGCATTAGGCCCATAACTGTTCTGTATGCACTTCTCTACCCTAGGATACAATGAATTTATATAATAACACATTAGCACTTCCTTGCACAGCAGTGTCAAACTTGAATTACACACTATCACTGCTCTTCCAGTTGTAAGGGAACTGACTGTCCAGATTTAATGTCGTTGCTGTTAATAACACGATAAAGATGCTTGACCGCCCTCCATTAGGCACTCATCTGCCTTGGGATAGAGCGCTGGGTATCCCACACCATTGTCATTTCCTTGTGTAGCAGTGTGCAGATGCCACTGTGCACTACCACAGCTTTAGAAGTCAGTTCTAATTAACAACCGACCGAAAATATATTATTGTTAATGTCATTTCTGAGACGTTGGAGATGCATACAAACGTCAGACATTTTCACGTGAAAAATTTGGCTTTGTAGTGTTTCTCCATTCGCCTGTTTAGACTGAGGGTTCCTTATAAATGCGGGGAATAGTATATTATTATATTCCAACATGCAATGTTTATATAAAGTTATAAAACTTCCACAGAATATTAAGTCAATATCTCCAAAAGGTAAAATCATTATAAAAAGGTATGCTGTAGAATACTGAGGAATAAAAGATTAAAAATGGACAATGAACAAAAACGAGTAAATGAAAACATAAACAGTAGGTTATGATGTAAGTAAACACTGCCTTAACATAGAGTAAGGAGGGAACTCTGTCAGCTAACAGTGGTGTAGTTACATTAAGGGAAAAGTGTGTGAAATGAATTCCTAAGGAACGGTGCAGAAGATAAAAGGGAATATTCTGTTATTTTGAATTCCGATCAGGAGCGGGGCAAGACGGTCTCGCTGAGGTTCTACGTATTCCGATACCAATGGAAAGGCCATTTGACTTTATAGCTTAAACAGTTTTTGGAGCAGCCGAAGATAAAGTAGGAACATTTGCTATATCCTGCTTCGCGGATTTAATAAAGTAAGGTTTCTAGATTCAGCAGATTTAATTAGTATTTGTTGTTTTGTAATAGTTTGGTTTGTGCTAGAATGTTTGTGCCTGGTTTCTAATAATAATAATAATAATGTCGACGATGATGATAACAACGATACGAATATTCGTATTACGAGTAAAATTGAAAATGCATAATGAAATGTGGGGATTGAGACCCTTGTCTTTTTCATTTAGAAATTAAATTACTATTAAAGAAAGTGCTACGTCCACAACCAATTACAATTATTAACCTATGTTCCGGTGTGTTCATGTGCATTAATAACATAGCTTCTAATGATATAGATCTCTCTCTCTCTCTCTCTCTCTCTCTCTCTCTCTCTCTCTGTGTGTTATTGCAATATCTGTAATATTTGCCTCACAAATAAGGAATCTTAGTTCGATTCATAGTCAAGATTATTCAAAACAACTTATTGAGAAACTAAAACCGAACTTGAATAAAAGATAAATCTGCCTTCAGCAGGAAAGTATTTTAAGTTAGATACAGATATTTGATTATTTGTCTCTGTTGATTGTATTATTTATATATTCATTTTGTGTTTTTTATCTATGAATGTGTTGTTTTTTAATTGATTTTATATTCCCTTTGTGGGTTTTTCGGTATGATTGTGTGGTTTTTGTTTTTATTAATTGTATACTCCATTTTTGGTTTTTCGGTATCAATGCGTTGGTTTTTAATTAATTTCATACTCATTTTGTGTTTTTTTTTTTATGTAAGAATGTTTTTTAAAAATTTTATATTCCTTTTGTGGTTTACTGTATGAATGTGTTGGTTTTTAAATAATTTTCTATTCCTCTTGTGGTTGTTCGGTATGAATGTATTGGTTTTTTGTTTGAATATGTTGATTTTTAATTAATTTTATATTGTTTTTGTGGATTTTCGGTATGAATGTGTTGGTTTTTAATTAATTTCATATTCCTATTGTGGTTTTTTTATGTATGAATGTGTTGTTTTTTAAATTTAATTTTATATTCCTGTTCTGGTTTTTCGGTATGAATGTGTTGGTTTTTAATTAATTTCATATTCCTCTTGTGGTTTTTCGGTGTGAATGTTTCGGGTTTTAATTTTTACAGGAAACGTTGTTAACATAGAATGTGAAATAAAGGAGAGAAGAGAATGTTGAGGTTTGTTTTGACGCTACAGATCCTCACCCGATTCAGATTTCCCTCATCTGAACATTTCACTACTACAGTCAATCGTCGAAATTGTTTTTTGTTTTTACCCCTGCGAATGTCAGGAATATTTTGTCTCGGCGAATATTAAAAATAAATTGATTCACATACAGATATACTACCAAGTTCTACAAGACTAGGGGTTCCGTGAAATACTGAACAATAATGTTTGACATGTTAACGCGCAAGATATGAAATAATGGATTACCACTTCTTCAGCCGTCGCTGTTGGGTTGTAGCTTAGCGTGCAAGATTTAGAGAGAGGGAGAGAGAATAATGTGTTTTGTATTCGGTGTTTGATTGTTGTTTTATGTTACCCGTAGAAATACAGAAAATTTCAAAGACATTAGTTGTGGTTATAGAAGCGTCAAGCTGAAATGTCATGTTTGTTCAGCGAGAAATGCTTCTGTGGGTTACCATGGCGATGTTGTAATCTAATTATTTAGAATATACTGCTCAAACAAATGGAGTATCTAATTAGTGTTGGCTTAGATTAGCTCTAGAGTACAGAATATCGAATATAATCGTTTAGGCTTTAGTCGCAACGGAAGGAATAACCGATATCCGAAAAAGAGTGAGCCTTTACGAATATTTCCCCCGAAATATATACTTTTATGAAAGGAAATATCTTTTTTCCGTTTATTTTGCCCTACGTAGTTGTGTGTAGTTTTCTTTCTTATGTTCATTCATCTTTTGTAGGAGTTTGAATTTTCCAAATATGTAGTGACTAATAAGTAATAAAATAAATTTATGTTATGGATTTTTTAAAATTTGTTGTAATTCTCTCTTGTCTGCCTTTTGCTTGTGAGCAGTGTAATTCTTCACATAGCAAGTATGTTAAAGTAAATATTACTTTATCTATCAATATGTTTAATTTCGGATTAGGTTAGAATGGCTATTCTTTGAAAGCGTGAAAATGTTCAGGTATTTTACTTTTAATTTCTCTGATAATTATTGTTGTATCTTCATAGACATTGTCAATTCAAGTCAGATTTATGACAAATATGTAGACGAATTGGGTTTCTTTGGTATAAAAATTAGTCTGTTTAAATTTAAATCTTAGAAGTTATTATATGAATTACTGGCTAAAATGTTTTAGAAAATGCAAGAATGCTATAATCTTCTAAGAAATTAAGTAGTTTTAGATTCCATGACGTCCTATTTGTATTTGTTGACTTCCATAAATGTTGTGACAGGAGATTCTATCTCTCAATCGTTGAAACGATTGCACAGTCATTTCTCTCATTTTTCCTCCTTTAAATTGTTTTTCCTCACCGATTTCCCTTTGTAGAATTGTGTAAGTTGACCCTTCTCTGATGTAATAGATTAAGGGGTAAAAATTGAAGGTTTAAAATTACCAGTTACTTGTTCGGAAGGGATTTGTGGACGCTTGATAGTTAATGGCTGCATTCAAGTCAGGCCCCAGGATGTAATGGGTGTTACAGAAAAACAAGAGAGCCGTGAGAGAGAGAGGAGAGAGAGAAGAGAGAGAGAGAGAGAGAGAAAACAAACATAAATACTCAGCACAAATGCACTTCCCTAGGTCGATTTAATGTGAAGAAGTGGACGCAAAATGGGAGAAAGTAGGGTGTTAGGGAAATGGCTGTCTTTCACTGGGACGTTTTAAAGAGAAGGGCAGTCAGATTTTCAATTTGGAACCTGCATTACGTTTATATATTTATATATTCCTTGGTCCTGCACTTTTTTCCAGGATAGTTTTCGTGTTAATAATGCTAAATTCAGAGTCTTTGTTATTCATTTTCTTGGGTCGTCGTACTTATGTAGTTTAATCGATCTTTCCCTTGATAGCAATTATTCTGAACTATTTTCTTTGCTCCTCCTGACCTTTTTCTAACTTATCACCCTCGTAAACTGTGGCATTAGCTAACCTTTTTCCAAATGATGTAACACACTGGGGGTTACGAGTTGTAAATTCTATTCGCCAATCACTCGTCTACAAGTAATGGATGGGCACTTGCTTATTCATTGCTCTACCGAAGTCGGACATATGAATGAATTACAGAAAAACACTAAGAGAGATATGAGCGTGGGAACACAAACGTAAATATTCCATGTGATTCCCCTTCTCCAGGATTTATTTACTGGGTAGGAAATGGCACAGAATGGGAGACTCAAGGGTATTGAAGATAATAGCATTGTAATTTAGGACATTGGGTCACAGTTTTCGCTCTAGATGTCCGTCAAGTTTATATGTTGTTTTTTTAGGGGGAATTAATTGAGGTTATATATTACGAATCCTATGTTGCAAAGAAAACTTTTATTCATACTTTTTTTCCATTGTGAAATTATAACTCATGGATATATGAGAGTTAGGTCAATTTAAATTCCAGTAGTGACTATTATTTGACAGAAATCTGAGGAAATAGTGAGAAACTAAATCTGGCTGTAGGTTCTTTTGAAACGTCTTTGATCGGTAACTGACAAAAAGTATAAAGTCGGAATGTTGCCTGGAAATACCTTTATTATGATTTGATAAAAAGGCTCTCTTAATGGTCCCCTGGTATGATATCTGCCACTTTTGTTGTTCCATGTGAATTTTTATTTATTTGCCATGATTTTTTTTTAGGAATCATTTAATGTCAAAACTGCATTTCTCTCCCTGTGGACATGTTCCCAATTAAATTATATTTTTTATAGGTATTTGCCAGAAACACTTTTCTTTCTAGTTCCACTTTTTCAAAGGAATTATGACACCTGGAGCAGTTGGGCTTCAATCCATAAGGAGCTCCAGAGAGCTGCCCAGTAACTTGGGGATAATGGTTTGAGAGGGTCACTAAAAAGGCATTGAAAAGTTGGTACGACATCCGGATAACGAGATAGAGACGATAATGAAAGATCTACGAACCACCTAACCAGATGATAATACCCTATAAAGAACAACAATTAAAGGAAATAACTGTCAAGATTCATTCTGCTGTCACTACAAGAGATTTAAATTGCCTTATACTACACAGAATAAGTTGCATCTTCCTTAGGAACGATGTTATCATTACTCCGCTCACGATGACGAACATGATATGCATACATAGTTTTCAAAATTAGGAATATGCACCTCACAAAGCTTCGTATATTAGGATTACCCTGAATTGTCTGTCGAGACTCAAATGACGCCTCCAGTTTGGTCTCATCAAGCAGTACTACCGAGATAAGCATGGCCTTCTTCTATCAAAGAAGCTTCTCATAGCAGAACCCTAAATGATGCACTATGATACCTCCCACGAACGCCTTTACATCCTCTAGGCGTTGTATGTTAAGGAAACAACCATTCAGATAATCGCCAGTATGGGGAATTATAATTGCCACCATTAAAACACCTACGGGTTCATATGACGTCCCCCATAGAATTATCGAGACGTCGTATTTCTCCCTCCTTGCCCACTGATTGGACATCGCTGATATAGCGTGTGTCCTTCCAACCATAAATACTTCCGCCTGGCTCACCTTTACAACTAATCCTTATTCCTGCCCACCAGACAACTCGCCGAAATTTCTGATTCATGAAATTTGTATGAATACAACTTTCCTTGCTTCTAACTTCAAAAAAAAAGTTCCGAAACGTTCGGAGCATTGTTCTGTATTAAAATAATAGAAGAGTATCCCTATATGATTGGGAATTTGCTCTTATAGCTACTTGATGGCCATAGAGGATCTTTCTTCCAGCTTGAAAGTTGCTACGAATTTTAGGTGTGTGTGTATAATATATATATATATATATATATATATATATATATATATATCTATATATATATCTATATATATATATATATATCTATATATATATATATATATATTTACTTATTTGTTATGTACGTACACATAAATGTGTATATAACATCTATGTATATATACATTTTTATAATTGTTTTGAATATATATTACAAAAAATCCAATTGTACAAACAAAATTTCCGTAGATGCTGAGGGTGATTCTCCTCCAATTTAAATCATAAAGAATTTGAGAGAGCTGGTATCAATGGGCAGGAAATGAAGTTAGCCTGCTCTCTCTCTCTCTCTCTCTCTCTCTCTCTCTCTCTCTCTCTCTCTCTCTCTCTCTCTCTCTCCGCCATTCTATGCTGCCCTTAGAAGACACTCTGCAAGAAGGAAGCTTCATTGGTAGCCGAGTCCTTAGCCTGACCTAGGGTTAGGAACTAATCAGCAATCCGAGTCTTATGTATCCTGTAGTAAAAGCGGAAGCAGAAATGTTATATATTTTGTCATCTGTAGTTTCGGACGAGCGTGTCTATCCAAATGGCGGAGAAAATCAAATGGGGAAACAGAATTTTAGATAGGAAAATCTAGAGATGGGAGACAGTCGTGAAATGAACATTTGGAGACTGGAGGAAAAGGTTCAGAGGGAGAAAAGCCCCTACAGTTAGTTGATATTCTTATCGGATCTGGTACTGGATGGCTTCCCATACGTAGCTTGTACAAAAAGAGCTCAGGCCAGAGTAAGGGAAGTTTAATTCTGTATTAAAGACGACTGATTTTGTACCTGCAAAGAATATATATATTTTTCAACTTCGGAATTTAATAGAGGCTGGGCTAGCATCCTCATCCCAGCAATACTTCATGTGACATTTTTATACTTGCGAGTATTAAGCCACTGCATCGAATTCACTATGTAGACTCGGGAATAGCTTACACCCAGAGGAATTTATAATTGAAAAACGCCTCTGCCCATGGCCAGGATTCCAACCTGATTCGTTGATTTAGAGTGATAAAAATGTCGCCTTGAGCATTGGGCTAAGATCAGTTATAATTCCCTCGTGGTAGAAGGAAAATAAAAAATAAAAATTTAAAAATCGCACATGAAAAGACTGAATATTAGCGAAACGAGACCAAGGTAAGGGTTCCACTGACATATGATAGGATTAGAAAAGATAAAGGTGGGAGAGAACTAAGAGGATTAATGAAGTCTGCTTGATTTGATAATTTTAGGAATTTTGGAATTATAGGAATTCCTGACTTTATTGGCCCTAGGATATACACGTACAGAGCCAGAATTCAGTGGTGTGAAATCACTCGAAATGAAATGGTATACTAAGCCTGGAGAGAGAGAGAGAGAGAGAGAGAGAGAGAGAGAGAGAAGAGAGAGAGAGAAGTACGGGCGTGTGCAGGGATTAAGCAATCAAAAAGCAGAAATGTAAAGAAATCAGTTGGCCTTTGAGGTACTAGGAACGAGTACAGGGTTTAATAGATTACCAGTGTTTTCCGCGATATTCCCTTTCATCCATCCTTCATTTTAACTTTTGTTTATCAGAACCATAATTGCTAGGACATTTCCGTTCCATTTATGATGACCATCATTTCTAATTTGATCTGTTGCGGGGGCTGGGACATAACAGTTAAATAAAAGTTAAGCAATAGTTAGAAAGAAGTTTTGAGAAGTCGTTAATGGTTGCTTTTATAGCGAGAAGACAGCAAAAGTTTGAGGGCTGAAAGTTGTCTCTGGTATTGCTGATACAGATGTCAACGAAAAAGAAGAAGAAGAAAAAAACATTTCTAATGATGTACCTCAGATTGTAAGGATAAGGTGTTGGCTAGGTATTTGCTGTTCAAAATAGAGATAAAGCAGTACATGACGTAGGTAGACTTAAAGACAAAATAGATTACCCAACACTTGAAAGTTCAAACAAAAGGTTATTATTACAATTAAAATAGGTTAACCAGGCCACTGAGCTGATTCGAAAACTGTGTCTAGGTGATAATGCAGATAGGCTTACTACTATGTACCCTAGTGGTCGATGAGAATAACTTATCCAAAAATCATGATTTATGATAAAAGGATTTCAATTTAACTCAATCCTTTCAGGTATTTAATGAGTGATATGCAGTTTTTTCATATCTACCACACTTCTTTTGACAGGCAAAACTCCCAAACTGAGGAACGTTGTCTTCTTGTGTAATTTTATAGCCAGCTTTGTAGAGTATGTAATTGATAGCTGATTAACCATCGTTAAAATATAACAAGAATCTTAGTTATGAACGCTAAGCACTGAGTAAGAGAGAAAGACCTTTGCTCCTTAGATACTGACTGTCGACCGTGAAGTCCAAAACTAGCCTTTCCGATTTGCGCCATAAAGATACAAGTCATTAAAGTAAATAGGAAATAAAATGATTAGGTAATTGGATTCCAAAATATACATGAAGGGTTGATATATATTCTGACGATACAGCCAAAGTAAAGATCGTCTGCATTTTCTTATAAAAGCGACTAAGCGACTGTAAAAAGTAAACGTAATTCAAGTCGACAAAGAAAAAATGGTAATAAAAGGAAGTCAATGACTTTTTTCATGTGATACCTGGCGAGTAAAAGAGGGCAAAAAGAACCATAAAAAGTTTCGTTCAAAGAAGCCCAGGGATTTTACATCGCCACTGGAGCCGTCATTCTGAGTAGCTGGTAGATTGAATTTACAATATAAGTTTTCGAAATAAGCCTTTCCAGTCGTTCTAATCCTTGGATATTAGTTTTAATAGGGAGAATTTTATATAAAGGTAAATATTTTTTTTTTGTGCTTTTCTTGTTGATCAACATTTTGTTATTATGACAGTCCAAGTTTATTGATATGCATTCTCTCTCTCTCTCTCTCTCTCTCTCTCTCTCTCTCTCTCTCTCTCTCTCTCTCTCTCTCTCTCTCTCTCTCTCTCTCTCTCTCTCTGATAAAAGCCGCCATGTGAAGAGAAATTACCCAGAAAAAAGAGTCATATCCAGTTTGATAATATATCCAGGTGTTTTTGTGATAGATTCCTTCTTTTGATGGTTTAATTACTAAATTTTCTAAAGGAAGAATTAATATGCTATCGGGTAACATCCGCATAAAAGTATCTCCCATTCACCCAATGTTCTCAAATTGGCTCATAAAGGTCTTTTATCCTCATAACCTTCGTCTGATAACGTTAGAAAACTGTGCCGTATTCTTTGAGGGAAAATCCCTGAGTCTTGTCGCTGGGAAAATTCTCTGGATCTGATTAACATGGGAGTCAAAGAGAAAACAAATTTCCCTCTCTAATTGCAAGTACATATTTGGGACAAAAGGCCCAGGCCGTCTCGTTTACATGTAATTTACACAGCAAAAGGATTCCATTGGCTAATTAGCCAAACAAAAGACTAATTAGTTTTTAAAAGAACAAATTAGTCGGCTTCAAGAGGTGTTATAATGTCGCATTTTATTTGGAAACGAGGGAGAAAAAGCGAGAGAGAATAACAGCACTTGTTTCGGAGAAAGAATCCCACTTAGGTATCGGAGATTAGAAGTTGAGACAAACGGACAAGAAGTCTTTAGAAGATATTTCTGAAAGGCCATTAAAACGAAAATTAAAACTCTATGTTGCTGTAACTTTGCAAAGTTCAGTCGTAAAGTATCTCTCCCCACAACCCTTGTGTGGACTTGAGGATGGTCGCAATTGCGCTTTAGAATTTTTTTTTTTTTTTTTTTTTTTTTTTTTTGCGTCTTTGACAGGAACTCATTCTCCAGTTCATTCTCCATAATAATAATGTTTACATAGCCCATATTTAGATCTCTTTTAGTTGTTTTCGTTCAATAGATAAATATAATTTTTTCTTATTTTCGTCGCATTTCCCGGCGAAAAAATTAGTTTCTTGAGTAGTTGGAAGTCTGTGTCATCATCAGTGATTGGTCTTAAAGGGCTCCAGACTTGGGAAGTTGGGACATCGCTCATTGCATCGAGAGCTGCATTAGAAATCGTCAAAACCCCTTCCACGTTCAGCCCAGGAGAAGAAGAGAAAGCCTTCGTATTAGTGGTGATGGGAGGTGAATCTAAATTTAATACTTTATAGCATGGTAGCCACATAATTAGCAGTGTACACTTGAGCAAAAGGTCTTTTTATTTTATTTTTTATATTTAACAACTATTAGGCTTTTTTAGCAATTATTTCGTTGACCGTCCTTCACAGTATACCAGTTTTAACTATTGATTCACTCGTAATGTATAGATTCTTAAGATTTACCAAGGTTTTTTAATTTTCTTTTGAAGTCGGGGTTGCTAACCTTTTGCTCAGCTCTTCTGCTCTCTCCGAACATTTTCTAATTCAATGATAGTAACATGTAAAGCAGGACGGCAGTAGTGATGACTGTTAGTTAATTCTAAATTTTATTCGTAATTTATAACCTAGGATTCAAATTAAAAATAATTTCTCATATCATACGTTCTGAGTCTAACTTGGCAGACTACCAGTATTCCTTAAATCCGATATATGAAACCCAACCAGTCTTCTATATTATCACTCGCAGGCTTTGTAAAGGTGTCGGAATATTTAAAACAGAAAGCGAAACAACGCTGTCCTTAATATCGTTTCTCACAAGTTTTTTCTTAGACCAATTTTACTGAAAGTTATCGATATTCACATCGAAATGAGATTTGGTGTCAGAAAGGTTTTGAATGTTTTTTTTTTTTTTTTTTTTTTTTTTTTTTTAGTTCGAACAACGGTAGCTCTTAGTTGAAAAATGGAACATATGGTCTGATGGAAAATTTGGATGTGTTTGGAAAAATATGAATTTTGTGTGTTGACTGTGAGTGAAGAAAAAAAATTGGTGGTGCTGTTTTCAGCTGTTTTGGGAGAGTTAATTTTTGAGAGAGAAAGTTTTTAAATTGTCCTTTTCAGGTTGTTGTAAAAATGCTACAAAAACTTAATAGGTTTTTCGGGACCATTCAGACCCAAGGAGAGGGGAAGATTAATTAATAAAGGGCTTATGATAATTAAATTCGCCAGGAAGAAGGGAAAAAGAGGATATCATTGCCACTTTCATAGATGTAGTTTACTGCAGCAGATACCAGTAGACAGAATGGTCTCCTTGACTCCAACCACTGGGCTCTGACTCTATAAATACGGTACAGCCATCTATCCACATACCTTCGTGCAATGAAAGTCTCTCTCTCTCTCTCTCTCTCTCTCTCTCTCTCTCTCTCTCTCTCTCTCTCTCCTGAGCCTCTAGTAACCACAAAGCGTAAACAGTGTGACAGAGATATTCCTATTCTCACTAGCTGGTTGACTGAAACATGACACATGGTGTGATTGTCCTGCAAATCAAACGAAGACCTGCAACAGCGACTGTCTATTGCGGGGGACAAGATTCAAGAGGAATGAAGAGGAGGAAGGCAGAGATATGACACAGAAAGGGAGGGAAAGACAAAGGGACTTGGGATTAAAAGTATGGAAAATGAGATCCTGAAAATAGGTGAGGGGAAACAATTCGGAAGTGAGGGAAGTGCAGACTACAGAGACAATATTGCAAAGAATTAAAGAATGTAGGGACGAGAGAGAAAACACAGCAAATACAGTAAACCATACAAGGTTATTGAACTATTGACGCAGGAGTCACACTGACTTATTGTCTTACGGAAAGGTAAACGCACTGAAACGATTCAATACTAAAAGTGTATAATGCTGATACGGACATGGGAGCTATGGGTTCTGTATCTCGCACTTATTAGTTTCATATATCCCAGCTAATAGCTAATAAAACGGTCAATAAAACACGAGATTTTAATTAATTTTAAGTATTGTATATATTCTCTGGAGCTTTCATGATTATGTTATTAGTTTTACAGATTTCTTTTATCTTGTATGGTACTGTCCCTTCTGCGTTAAGTTTCGTCCAATGTTTAAGTGCGAGGCATTTTTTTTTACCTACTCCAGTGATGTATTGAAGAGAGCATAATGGAACGGCAATCGGCTAATATAGAGAACTTGATTTCCCCATTGTGATTTTCACCCTTTTTTGCATGTTGAAGCAGCTAATTTGATACCCATCCTTTTAGCTTATCTCCTGCAGAAGTCAGTCGCGGCTTTTAAATTGCTGTGGTGCAGTCCAGCTTATCTCTTCACTGATGCGTGCAGATCCATTAATTGATTGCATATTTGAATGAAATTCTTCTTATAGCTACAACTATTTATCTGATATTATGCACTTAATTCCTGCGTACCTGTATTGTTGATTCCCAATAAATCCCGCGGTTTAAACATGGTTTGCCGTTATACGTTAATATTATTCATAATATCAATTTTGGACTCATTTGGCTTCTTCAGCAGCAACTGGTTCATATGTATTAAGTTCACATAATTACGTAACTGGTCGATTTATTTTTCCCGATAACTCTAGTAGTGCCAAGGCATCGAGTACATTTGTTACTGAATGTTTCCGCTGCGGCAAATTGAAGCACTTTTGATCATACCACATCATGACAAATATCGCACAAACCCTGATAAGCGAATATTACATAACAAAAATTTGTTATACGCAAGTAAATATTAACACACCACTTGGATACATGCTTTATAGATAAGAATGGATTATTACAGAAATAATCGTAACCCTGCACACACACACACACATATGTTTGTTTGTTTGTATGCATGTATATATGTATGTATTATCCCAGGGTAAAACTGACAGGCATATGCGGGTTCTTTTTGTTGATACCCTTTGTGCCACTGTTGATTTCAATACTGAAATAGGTACCTAGTAGTTATGGGACCATAGTATCATCCTTGGGCTAGTAACCACATCCCAAAATGATGTGAACATGGAAAGATAACCTCTTCTGAAGCGTTTAGTTAAAAAAAAAAAAGACTATGCAGAGAATATTTATAATTGCATTGAGAAAAATTATATTGCGTGTATGACTGTCTGGTTGCAAAGTTATAAATGGAAATGTTATACAGCAGTAAACAACTGTTGGAGCACCGGAACGTTAAAACGTCATATGCATTCAAATGAATTAATACGTCGAAATAAATCACGAAGATTACTCATTTTCCATCGCTTAACGCTTGCTGCAAATGGTAATCCCTAAATTAATGAAATGTAAATTGCATGTACTCCATTGCAATCTCAACAGTTGAAAGCTCTACGAATGTTTGTTGTACTTAATAAATTGATCGGAGTGGAATTGTAACTGAGTATAAATCTTGCTGTTATTATTGTTGTTATGTAATGTAATTTTTTACGTATACAAGTCCTTGAAAAAACCGAAAAAAAATATTTTTCACATTTATTTGTCGCTCTCATATTTTTTTATGAATGCCTACATTTATAAAGTATCCTTTTTTTATTTTTTTTATTTTTTTACAATGCAAACCCGTCCTTATCGAGCTGGAAATTATTTTTCACGTTTATTTGTCGGTATTATAATTTATGAATTCCTACGTTTATAAAGTAACCTTTTTATTTATTTATTTTACAAAGCAAAACCCGTGGTTATCGAGATGCAAATTATTCTTAACGTTTATTTGTCGGTATTATAATTTATGAATTCCTACGTTTATCAAGTATCGTTTTTATTTATCTTTTTTTTGACAAAAGCAAAAGCCCGTGTTTTGTCGAGATGCAAATTATTTTTCCACGTTTATTTGTCGCTGTCATATTTTATGAATCCTACAGTTATAAAAGTATCCTTTGTATCTTTTTTTACAATGAAAAACCCGTCGTTATCGAGATGCAAATTTATTTTTCACGTTTATTTGTCGGTATTATAATTATGAATTCTACGTTTATAAAGTATTACTTTTCATTTTTTTTACATTGCAAAACCCGTCGTTATCGAGATGCAAATTATTTTTCACGTTTATTTGTCGCAGTCATATTTTATGAATTCCTACAGTTATAAAGTATCCTTTGTATCTTTCTTTTTTTTACAATGCAAAACCCGTCGTTATCGAGATGCACGTACCTCATCTGCTGTCACAGCAAGAATGAGATAGTCTATTCAAATGAACGTTGCGATAACTCGATCTCCGTCGTCTGTAAAATCATCGTTTAATTAGTATTAGGCTCTCGCTGATACTCCGCATTGTGCAGGGAAATTGGTGTGAGAGAGAGAAGAGAGAGAGAGAGAGAGAGAGAGAGAGAGAATATTATTAACATTAAACACGTACATTAACAAAGCGAGTGGTTAACGGCTTGATAGAGAGCTTGTTAATTAAAAATACACATCTTGAAAAATTACAGAAAAAAGTTGGTTATTAATTAAGTTGCAACACATGAACCAATCTTCGTCCATGAATATTATATATATATATATATATATATATATATATATATATATTGTTAACACGAGGAAATAGTCAGCATGAAACTTATGTGCATTTTGAATCTATTTGTCCTTCCTTGCCTGTAGTTATAATAGCAGCGGTAGCAGTAGAAGCTTGTGACGGGTGGTAATGGCAGCTTCCCTTGAAATCCATGAATATGGAAATGATATTTGTGATCGTGATTCTGGCCCTGCAAGCGAGGATCCAGGGGAGTCGAGTGTCACGCCCGGCATTAGCTCAAGAATAAAGCCACAAACCCTCCCTCTCTCTCTCTCTCTCTCTCTCTCTCTCTCGCTCGCTCTTCCTGATACCAGAATGCTTCCTCCCTTCCTCCCTCCCTCCCTCCCTCAGCGCCTCTCGCGTGAAAGAATTCGCTTCCGTTTCGCAGCTTAGACTGCTCAAGTCTCGATACAGGCGAGGGCATTTTATGTAAATAACTCATCTTTGAATATTTTATCTATTCTCCTAATTTCATTTAGAGTATACTCTTCACATAAATGTCAATGTTTAATTCAGCGTATCTTAGAAGGATGGGAGCCCTTGGAATGTAATTGTAGAGTACTTTTTTTTTTCAAATAGTATGTTAATTCGAATTTTATGCTGCTTGTCAGTTAAAAGTCGAACAGTTATCATAGATATTTTAGGCTACGAGGTTTTAATGGACGTGACATATAATTCATAAGTATGTAGCGCTTTTATCACAGAGTTCATTAAGCATAAAAGGTAAACGAATAACGCCTTAGAGATGCTAAGTAAATTGGGCCAATGATTAAAAGAATCGGCTAATACTTTGGAGGTTGTCTGCTAAAGGGATTCATTTTTTTCTAATAGCTTAATTATAAATAATGTTGTTTTTTCTCTGAAGCAGCCTCAGTTAGCGAAAGCGACTACACACACACACACACACACACACATAGATGTGTGTGTGGGTGTGGGGTACACTTACAATTTGAAATACTGTAGTATAAAAGTCAGTAAAATATCTGCCTTTCTTTTTTTGTGGACGACTTGGATTTTCATAAATCTAAATCTCAGAACGGCTTTTGCGTTCTACTGTTATTATTAAAAAACAAAAACAAAAAACAAAAATCTGAAAAAAATTGTGGAATGTTACACAGGATATCATACATCACCGAATGCGGAGAAAAATTTTGCATTTAAAAGGTTTTGACCAAGGTTTTTTGTGAATATTGCAGATTTTATGTTTTGATGCTGCTGTTAATGGAAAGTGATGAAAGCTTTTTAATCCCAATTTAGTATACAAATTTTTAATTCTTTTTAGTGTAATGGCTTAGATTACGACAACTGGGAATTCTTTGTATATAAGGTACTGCTTTCAACTTTCATTTTGATGCTGCTGTTAATGGAAAGTGATGAAAGCTTTTTAATCCCAATTTAGTATACAAATTTTTAATTCTTTTTAGTGTAATGGCTTAGATTACGACAACTGGGAATTCTTTGTATATATAGGTACTGCTTCATTTATTGATGTTTTGTTTCTTATATTTGTTTCTATTCTCTAGCCATCATTCTAAAGTCGCCTTTGTGGGACTAGGTACAAAAAGTTACTTTGTCTTATTTATTAATTCAGTTAATCCCTTTTATATACAGTTAATTCTTCTTAGGGAATTTTGCATGAGATCTTTTGGTATTTCAAGCACATTCTATTTTCATTTTTCTCAAATGAAAATTTGTCTTAAGATATTTTTTTTCAATACAGTGTTGATGGGAAAAACATTGAGAGTAATAATATTAATGATATTGTTTTCATGCATCCATACTCGGGCATGCACTTACGCGTACACTAACGGTGTGTGTGTGTGCTTAGGAATTCTAAGTATTTTAAGCTATATTTTCCTTATCATGTGAGTTACTGTTAGCTTTTGGGAGTCTATATATTTTAATCCCTCTCTAGATTCATTTTTATCATTCATTCTTTGTAATTCATAATTTTGGAAATGTTATTGATTTAAATCGTTTTATTTTTTTGAAACAAGCCTCTTTAACCTAAAGAACATTCAATAAATTGACACAAATTTCTCACAAACACATACACTCACGCACGCTTTATACAAGGAAATTGCTGTCTTACAGCTCACAACTGTAGGACATGAAAGGACACGTTCATATAACGCAATGTATACCACCAGAAAAGTTTACTTTACAAAGCCTTCGTCAATATTCTTCATACTATAACGATTTTGCAGGCCTTACAGCATACTCTCAAATTTTTTTATATTATTTTCTCGCGTCCACAAATAAGGTTTTACATTAATGAGAATTT
>NC_087212.1:13022316-13064816 GCF_015104395.2 Macrobrachium nipponense
CACTGTTCGCCAAAGTTGCGATATGACCCCTATGGGAAACAAATAATATTAAATAGCGGTTTCAAACAGTGTAGGATTTTTATACCTAACCCGGCTCCCCCACCCCACAAAAAATATTATCACTTCATGAAATTCCAGGGGCTGTCGTGCAAGCTGATACCACAGGCGGTGGAAATTATTGGGTGTGAGAAATTCCTTGGGGGATGCAATTGCAAAATCTTGCAATTAAAGGTTATCGGAAAGAAATAATGAACCTTTTTGGAGGTGTTGTTTTGTGTTCCGGCAACCGTTTTTTTTTTTTTTTTTTTTTTTTTTTTTTTTTTATCGCTTCTGCTTTTCTCTCCCACAGAAATTTATTTCCAGGTCGGAAATATTTCGTGCGAAGACTATTCTGATAATTGTTGCGCCAAGGAGAACCGGGTATTGGTGATTAATACGAGTTTCTTTTCCACTCGAGAAATCTTTAATTATAGCTGTTTTATCCTTGATGGAATTTATGTTCTATGGGGGTCGTTTTTCGTAATAGTTATCGACGCCATTAGCTTTTTATATTCAAAGAATTCATTTTTTAATTGTCGAGGCGAAGGATAAGCAAGAAAATAATAATAAATTAGTTGGGTGTTATCTAGTACTGTGACTGACTTTAGGTTGTGGAAGATATTCCAAAATTGCTGTCTAGAAATCATAATATTAATTTCCATCTTGACCTGTAAAAAGAACTACAGCAATGATGCTAAAATTGGTGCTTTAAATGAAATTACCTTAGCTAAAATTGGCCCATAAAGACTTAAGAAATTGTATGTCAAAACGTCTTTTACACGATTAATGGGATGAAATTAAAGTGAATTCAATAAAGTAAATTGCACATTTTTATTGCATTACAATTCTTAATTTCCTAGCCTAAAACAGAGAGAGAAAGTTTTCATATATATATATATATATATATATATATATATATATATATATATAATATATATATATATATTGAGAATGTTTTTTATATAGCTTTGTCCCAGGAATTTGCAAAAAGTTTGCAGAATTTGAAATTGCAAAATTGCCCAATGTAGAATGTCTACAATCATGTCTCAGTTTTGATTAAAATTACCATCCTTTATGCGTATGTAATTCATGCGAAATTGCATTGTTTATGGGGCAACTCGACCATAAATTATATTCGCTAGGTGTTTTGCCATTTATCTTCAATTACAATGTTAACACATTTATTTTTATTTCGCTGGTGCATCCAGCACTTTTGGGTCATGAATACCGTTGGATTTATTATTTCAGAAATGTTTTAATGATCGTCGAATTTATGTGGGCAAGTAAGGTTATATTTTTATCCTTTTTACGGAAGGTTTGTTTTGTACTTTATAGTGTTTCATTTTATCTGCATTTCTATAAAGCCTTCCGTACAGCAGAGTACTGAACACATCTTTGGGTGCTAGTTGCTTTCATGTTTATCATTTTCCTTTTTTTTCTCTCTCTCTTATACTAACATTTAGGCGTACCGTTTTGTGGCTGCTACTTTGCAAGTTATATGTAGAAGAATGCTTCTTTGTATTTTCTGTTAGTTTAACTCTGTTTTTCTTTATATTGCTCAAGATGTATGATCAGTTCATACGTACGCATGGGTGTATGAAAGGAAATTCTAATTATGACCCTTATTTTGTATGTGTGTGTGTATGCGTTTGTATATCTGTTTCACTGTTTCTGAAACTGTTTTCTCAATTTACACCCAACAATAGAAATAAACCACAAATTAACCCGGTCGGCGACCTTTGGTCTATATAATACCTCCAAATACCTTCCGAGTGACATTTCCTTCTCCTTCCACCGCGAGATAAGAAAACAATGGGAGGCGCTAAGTAGTTTATACCCTTCGCGCAGAAAGGATGAGCTTTGTAAGTTATGAACGACGGTTAACTGTGATACACTGCATGCTCTCTGGCTTATCACTCGCGAGATGAACTGGTTGAAAGAGGAAGAAACTGAAAATGAGAAGTAGCAGACTCTAATGTTCATCCTTCATTCTTTTATATATCTTATTGCTGAAAGCGACTGGACTAAGCATGCCAACGTGGACTTCATGATTAATTTATCAGACAAACCAGTGGATAATGCTACGACAGCGGCTTTGGGATATGGGTTAAGCTTTGGTGTGTCTAACGGTAACCTGGACTGTGTCGACATTTCAAAATCCTTTTGTTATTTGGAAAAATTTAATCATAATCTATGTCCTGATGATATCAATATTTGTAAAGGTATTGTGTATGGTGCTATGAGCAAGCCTTCTCCCCCTAATGTACCCGTGAGATTTCTCCAGGCTTATAAAATTAAAGAAGACGAAACAGTGAAAGTGACAAAAGCAGATAAATCTAATGCATAAAAGTGACTATGTAAGTAAAATAATGACATTGCTAAATGATACTGATACTTATACGAAACTGAGGTCTGATCCTACACAGACAGTGAACTCCCATTTTAATAAACAAATTAAATCCATTCTGAAGGGCTTGGACCATTTAATTAAACAGTTTACACCGCAATGCGCATCCCTACCTTATATGTATGGTTTAGTCAAGACACATAAAATCAATAACCCTATCAGACCAATCATTAGTTCAGTGGGCTCAGTTACGTATAATTTATCCAAATGGCTTGTAAAAATTCTTACACCTTTGGTAGGAAACATTTCTAACACGAATGTTAAAAACAATATTGATTTTATAAACAAATTGAATAGTTTAGATTTGAATTTGATTTTAATATGGTTAGTTTTGATGTTGTCTCTTTATTTACAAAAGTGCCTGTAGATGATTTACTTGAATATTTGGAGGATGAATTTAGAACGTCATGACATCCCCTTAACTGTAGCAAACCTCATTAGTCTCATAAGGTTATGTATCAAAGCTAGTAAATTTTGTTTTAATGGGGAATTTTTTGTACAAAAGTTTGGCATGGCTATGGGTAATCCCTTATCTCCTGTCCTTAGGAATATTTACATGGAATTTTTTGAGACAAAACTCTTACCAAGAATTTTGCCCCAAAAAGTTATATGGTTTAGGTATGTGGATGATATTTTCTGTATTTGGCCAGTTCACGAAAATCTCCAGGAATTCCTTAATAATCTCAATAATTTAGTCCCTTCTATAAAATTTACTGTAGAGGAAGAAAGAAATTGTAATTTGAATTTTCTTGATGTAACTGTCCATAGAAATGATAGAAATTTCCCCTTTTCAGTCTTTCGGAAATCAACTAACATTGCCTCTTTTGTTCATTACTACTCCAATCACCATCAAAATGTTAAATTCTCTGTTTTTTCTGGGATGTTTCTAAGGGCTTTACGTGTCTGTAGCCCGCAGTTTATTGACGCTGAGATTAAAACTATTTATGATATTGCATGGAAACTTAAATACCCAAGGACTTTTGTAGATGTGGCATGGAAAAGCGCTACAAAAAACATTTTATTCAGCTAATGACAAACTTGAATTTAGTAAGCATAGCATTCTAAAATTACCCTATGATGAAAGGTTTTTAGATATTCCTAGAACTTTAAAGCTTATTGACATAAATGTTGTTTTCAGTAATATTAATGCCAAGAGTTTAGTAATAAAAAATTCTCCTAAAGATCTTCCAGGCTGCATATATGAAATTCCTTGCAAAAAGTGTGATAAAGTCTATTACGGACAAACCGGTAAATCTCTTTCACAACGTCTTAAACAGCACCGATATTCTGTGAGAACTGGGCAAATATCGAATGCATTATTCGTACATATGAGAGATTTAGATAATCCTATTAACTGGAGTCAAGCAAGAGCCTTAATCCCATGTAATGACACAGTTAAAAGGAATATTATTGAATCTTGTTTCATCAAGTCAAATAATGGAAATGTTCTAAATTTAAGTCTTGGTTTATTTAAACTTGATGCTTTCATAATGAAAAAAGTTGTAGATAAATATAAGCAACAAAATTAATATATTCAGTTTTTACATGTTTTAGACTGTACGGATACTTTGTAGTTTCGGTTATGGTTAAATCTATGTTTAGGTTTGTGACCGTGTGATATCCGATAATCCTGGATTATCTCTTAATATTTACCCTTTTGAATTAACCAACTGGTATTCTTGATCTTGTTGTGTACCTGAGACCTTTCTCTCCAATAGTATTTCATTCGTTCCTTGACAATGTCTTAGTAAAGATGAAAGCCCTTGGATTTCTGACTATCATTTTCCTGGGGTATTTGCTTATTTAATGAAGTCACGTGCATCTACTGTGATTTTTAAACACACACACACACACGCACACACAAACATATATATATATATATATATATATATATATATATATATATATTGAATATATATAGATATAAATACACACATGGTGTATATATATATTATATATATATATATATATATAATATATATATATATGTGTGTGTGTGTGTGTGTGTGTGTGTGTGTGTGTGTTTTCTATTTAGAATTGTGTAAAAATAGAATCAATTTGATCATGACTTAATAGTTTTAAGGTAACATTTATCGCTCGAGGGATGATTAGTGTATCGACGACAATGAATTAAATGTTGACGACTGTGACAGTTACAAAAATTGATATGTTGGAAAAACTTTGTTGTAAATGCGGTTCAAACCGAATTGGGGTGAACTTGCCTGCCATCGATTAAAGTCGGGGAGTATGGAAGACAAAACCGAGTATAAGTAATCGGAAAGGGCAGTGGTTTAACTTAGACAGCACAGTAATCGTACCAAGAAAGGGAGACTTAGTTTCATTTCTCCAAAGAGTCAGCTCTGTGTGTGTGTCATTCTTGTCACCCAGACAAGACAGTTCGTCTTTTATCTAGAATGAAACAGCTAGGATGGAGAGAGAAACAGTCAAAATGTATCCAGTGAAAGCGGGAGGGCCTCGAAGAGGTAGTAATCTTCAACCAACTGGCTTGAAATCATTCATGAGTTATCCTATTGTGGGCATTTATCCTACGAAGATTCTCTCCTTTTACCCAGACAAGAACAGTAAAACACAAACAAAATCCCCAGCTTCTTACTCTCTCATCGTTTATGAAAGAGAAAGGGAAAGAACATTAAAATGCTCCTCCCGAGAGACTCGAAATCCCTGATGCAAATACTCGAGATCGCAAGTGGAGGATAAAAGTTACGAAACTCGGAAGCATAAATTCACAGCCGGACCTTCGTCCTCACTGAGACAATGCCTGAGAGGGAACAGCGGAGAATAATGCTTCAGGCAAAATAAAAAAAGTGTTATACTCGTGATATTTATTTTAGCCTTGCACTGAGGAAATGCATTGCTAGAATATTTTCTTTATATATGCATACATACATACATACATGGGATAACGCCATCCATCAAGGATACCTTTGACTTCGTCATATTGGGGGATTCTTAATAAGGAAGTATAATGAGTATTAGCATTCAAAGACTGAAATTTATGAGTTGATGTCGATTTCACACACACACACACACACACACACACACACACACATATATATATATATATATATATATATATATATATATATATATATATATAATATATACATATATATATGTATATATATATATTATATATAGCTACTGTCAAAATGCATATTCTCCTCTTTTGAAACATTGTGTATAAGATTGTGCAAATTTTTTCAGATTCCTAGATAGCTTAGAGATAGGATGTTTTAAATGTGTTGTTCAGATTTTGCATTAACATAATGTAAAAGAATATATATATATATATATATATATATATATATATATATATATGTAGAAAGAGAGAGATTTTCTTTGTCCATTCGAAAACTACGATTTTTTCCCGGTTATGTCAGCATTGTGAGATTAGAGGAAACTCTGAGCCCTCCGTTTGCTTTCCTAATCTGTCAATCATGTTTGATAAGTGAGCTCGAATCTTTCAATGTGTTTGGGAATCTGTCATCATGTGATAAGGGGCTTCTGCTTCGGTTGACCGAATCGAGTACGTGTCTTTTTTTGAACGAATCGTCCTCATACGTGTATGTCTTTGCCGAGTGCCAACGTGCAGATTACACATTTTGTATGTAAAGTTGGTAAGATTTCGAAGCTTCTGGAAGCATTATTGCCAAAAACGTTTTGTGTCATCCACTGTCCAGCTTCGCGTAAGGAGAGAATTTCTTCGGGCATAGATTCTCAAACCATTCACATCTCTCTCTCTCTCTACTCTCTCCCTCTCTCTCCATCGCATAGCACTTTTGATTTTTAAAGTAACGTAACGATTGCGTACTCATTGAATGGTCACTCGTAATTTGTAAATTTCAGATTTGATATTTCTTAGAGTTTATTTAGTGTTATTTAGTGTTTGTTGTGGAATCTGAGCAAACATTGTTTCGTAACGGCGCCTGGTTTTTGGTAAAGTGAAACAAGCCTGCAGCAAAGAAAGAAATTGGTATAACCAAAAAGGTAGTAGTGTTATATTTTTTATTAGTTGCAACTAATATCTAATGGTTATGATGGTTTGGTAAGAAACTAATAACGATTAGGAAAAGTGGTTTGGTAAAAACTGATGGTTACAATGTTTTGAGTGAAAAGATTTACACTTTCACACATTGCAAATTTTTGTGTTTTGTGTTTGTTTCATTTTGTTCATTTGTTTCATTTTCTTGTTGAAGTGTGCCTTTTTAATTTGATAACTGTCACATTTTTCTGTATGTTCATTTACATTCACAATTTTATTTTCATTGCTTAATCACTGCACATTTAATTAGATTTAAACACTTGTGAATTAATTTCTGATTTTTAATTATTGCCTACACTTTTGAATTTTGATTGAATTAATTTTCTTGAATTTTATGATAAATTAATTTGATTTAATTTTACTTAATTGATTCAAGAATTAATTAAACTTTACTTTGTTTTCAAGTAACAGTAATTTTCCATGATATTGTGAATTTCACTTATAAATTTGAGTTTAATAATAAATTTGTATTTAAAAATTTTTATAAGTGTTTTCTTTATTTTATACCAGTATATAATTATACTGATGTTAGGTAGAAACATAGAGTGGTGATTAATCTGTTTTCCTTCAATTTACTTGAAGTGACTTAGAATCAGGGAAGTACTTAGACTTCTGAAATCAGGGAAGTACTTAGACTTTAAAGTTGTTGATGGAGTGATGCCCTTTGATTAATTTAATTATTTACAAGATTACCTCACACCTGTTTTGATGAACTTAGTCTGATTTCTGCAATACTGGTAAGTTGTTAAGGGATCACTGTTGACTTTAGAGTATTCAGTCGTTTAATACCTGTGATGAGGTTCAGGTGTCTGGCTTTTGTGAGGTATCAGTTAATGAATGGTAAGTGTAGTAACCAGATCTTTAGCCACTTTCCCCCCCAAGTAATTAATGGTAACCAGATACTTGGCACTTCGTCACAACATATATATATATATATATATATATATATATATATATCTATATATATATATGTCACTGTGAAGAAACCTATTGTGTAAATTAATTATCTTTTCATTGAAGAGTTTATCGACCTACGTTGATAGCCTATATAGTGCTTGGTCTAAAATTAGAATAATTTCTGGTAGGTGTATTCGTTATCCTTAGTTGACAGAGCTTAATTATCAAAGATAATTGGTATGTTTTTAAACCACCTCTGTCTATATATATGTGTATATACATATATATTATAATATGTATATAATATGGATATATGGATGTTATCTATCTAATATATATATCTATCTATCTATCTATCTATCATCTATCTATCTATCTATCATCTATCTACAATCTATGGATATATATATATATATAATATATATATATGATATATATATATATATATATATAGAGAGATAGAGAGAGAGAGAGAGAGACGAGAGAGAGAAAGAGAGAGAGAGAGAGAGATCTTTATTTCAACTCGATTCTCGCCCTGTGCAGGTAAGAGGATGTAGTCATTCATTGAATTTCAAATCATCTTGTGATTTGCATTGGACTCCGTACTAACCAGCAGACGAAATTGTTGAATGGACCATCAGCATTGTTTCTTAAATGATATTGCAACTTAAAGAAAACAAATGAGATTTACTACTTACAATATGTCCAGACTTTTTACTTGCCACTCAAATCATCGATGTGGATTTTAAGAGACGCTGAGAATTGTCAAGGAAATGAATAGATAAATAAATAATTCAAAAGTGTAAATTACATATACACTGTTTCTTTCCATTATGTGTCAATACTAAAAGGTTAGAAAGATGAATGTGATTGCTGCTGTCCCAAGAGAAAATAAGCTTGTTCTTCCTATGATTTGTTGGTCGTATCAGATGTGTTAAAACGAAGTCGATCTATTTTTGTCATGGGCGTGATTGCACAATTCCATTCCCGCCCTCCGATGCGTGAAAGTATTCTCAGGCAGGGAGGGGACGGCAACTTTTACGGAATATCCTTTTTATTGGTGTGGCAATGTCATTTTTACCGATGAATAAACGCGAATAGGATGCTCTTAGGGACGGAGACTGATTTAAAGTTATTTATGTCATCCTTTAAAAACCATGAAATTTATATTGCCATTTGCTGTCGAAAGATAGGCTTCGTTGTTGGACAGTGAGAGCCACTGTTAGTCTGTGTGTTAAAATGATTGTGCCCTATGTAAAAATGATGCAATTCACGAATGGGAAATGCAGCCAATATACAGGAGCTGCATAGGAACAAAAGCGCCTCAGTGGCGTGGTTGGTATGGTGTTGGCGTCCCACCTCGGTGGTCGCGGTTTCGATTCTCGGCCATTCCATTGAGGAGTGAGAGATGTGTATTTCTGGTGATAGAAATTCACTCTCGGCGTGGTTCGGCAGTCACGTAAAGCCGGTGGTCCCGTTGCTGAATAACCACTGGTTCCATGCAACGTAAAAGCACCATACAAACAAACAAACAAACATAGGAACAAAATTATAAATAGATTTTAGTAAAGAATTGACACTAAGAAGAAATATCGACCAAATCGTGGTTTCTGTACATGAAAAATCAGTTGATTGAGAATAATCGCAGGTCAACAATACAGTGTTACAGCACCTAGCATGTTATATTGACAGTTCAATGCTGGATACGTAGAAAGAGGTGAAAGTGTTTAATCTTTAATGCGACAATAGTATCGTGGGCTAGGCTTGTTACTTTCAGATTAAGCTGGTCGGTCCTATACCTATACCTACACGGACTCTTGCTTCGTGGGATTCTTAATGGTGTGTTAAACATACCATAAACACACGGCGGCAACCTATCTTTTACCAATCACAAACAGGTCGAAAATAAGAAATGAATCGTGTGGACAATGAACCTTTGGCCAGTGCTGGACAATCTTATGGAACACCGGTTAGAACCATCAGAAAGTCATTAATTATGTTCAGCGTATATATTATATATATATATATATATATATACATATGACCTGCTTTACCCTAAGAGCTGTGTTTAAGAGTAACAGAGGCCAAGTGTAGACTTAAAGACTCATCACACCAATTGAGCCTTTCTGTATCTCCATGGATCCTCCTATTGATGTAATAATCTTGATTTATAGCACAATGTCCTTTGCAGTGTTTTATTATTAATATTATTATTATTGTTATTAACGTTTTCATCGCCTGTACTGCTTTGTTTCCTGTTAATCCAAGTGTTTTTTGTATCTTCTCGATCATCTCAATTTGTTGTCAATTGCTTTCCATAAGTATTTATAAATATTATATAATTGAGTCTTCAGTGGTTCCAAATGACATAACAAAACTAGTAAACTAGTTTATATTATATAGTAATAAAATTCAACATCTCATTAATTTCGTTTCAAAGGGTCGTCCTGCAATAAAAAGGCACCCTTCGCTGTAATTATTGAAGGCTATTGATATCCAAATTCATTAACCGAGCGTTTTATTAATTAACCTAAATGAAGAAATTGGGAAATTAATTTCGATGAGGCGCAAAAGTATTTTTGATCTCAGCCATATCATTAACGTTAGAATAGAACTCCAGCGTCTTTTTTTTCCCCTTGAACGGAATGAGATCTGAGGCTGCAGGGACTAGTATAGCATTACCGGAGTGTACTTCCTCATTATATCCCTGGCTCCTTCCTCCTCTCCTCTCGTCCCTCCCCCCCACCCCTGCACCCCCCTCTTCCACAAAGGCATGGCCCGTGCTTGTGTGAACCTCGCTTTAGCCGTCATTAACATATTCATGAAGATGCGAGATGAATACTCGAAGTGGGAGACTGAGATTCTGTAAGACAAATCTTCCATGTTTTCCTTATTGTGTGTGTGTGTGTGTGTATATATCTATATATATATATATATATATATATATATATATATATATATATATACATACATATATATATAATAATTATATATATATATATATATATATATATATATATAAAAGGTCTCGTAGATTCCTCCTTCGTTTATTTTTCCTTCGTGGCATATATCTTTGTATTATTATTATATATATGATATAAATATATATATATATATATATATATATATAGATATGTATGTATATAGGTATATCTGATGTATATTTTATTTATTTATTAGTATAAGTATATATATTAATATTGTCTATATATTATATATATATATTATACTCTAATAGATATATATTATTATTAATCATATATATATACACGTGTGTGGGTGTGTGTGAGTGGTTGTTTTTGGCGCGCCAAACGCTGACTTACCCAGTTATTTCTCAATTTCGTACATTCTCCTGTTCATCTCCATATTTTTTATAATTATCATTACTGTCATTGTGGTCAATGCCATAAGCTGTGTTAATGCAATTTTATCCTTTATTGCCTTTTTTAACGCCCCAAATCCTCTCGTCATTATTGTATCTTTTTCTTTTTAAGGCACTCTCTGGTTTGTCAAGTGTTTAACATAGTAATTGATGCGTTATAATAATTATAGAAACTTTATTTTCTATTTATTATATTTCTTTGCTTAGAAAAACAGTCCAGTCAGTTTAGAAAGAAAAACGGTGCTACTTTCAATTTAGAAAGGAAACTTCAATACCTGTCAAGGTACAGTAGTTATGATAAGATTTATCAGAGACTTTTGAAAATACGATTAAAACAGACATTTAACCAAAGTTTGCAAACTGTTATTTTCATGATCTGTGTAATCGCAGTACGTACGAAAATTTATATATGCACGTACACTTTACATGTTAGATTAATTAGACTAATTTTTAATAGCTGTGACGCCTCGCATAAAAGGTCATGTTGATTTATGAATTAAACATGACTTTGAAAAGAATGATATTACATGCTGCTGGAATATGCAACTCTGTCCGTATTCAGATTTTACGTTTTGTGTATAATTAACCATCCTGCTGCAGACTGTGCATATTTAAATATAAAAATAATTTGTTTTATAAATGCAGTTTTGTATGCACGAAGTAGTCGGTATTGTGAACTGCATTTAAGCTTGTAGAATTTTTCTTGGATTTAACAGCTTTCCAGATTGACCTTATAAGTGGGCCTGGTTACTCAGATGTCTTCACGCAAGTATCATGACATGAAAAAAAATTATTTTGATAGTATTACTTACAATATCAGAAGAAAAGACTGAATGCACATAAAAATTATATAATATTTTGATAAGATTTCTTTAAACTGAATATATATGAGGAAAAGCTGCATAACAAGGCCTTGTCATGAAGGAAATATTTCCTAAAAGTGAACATTGCTGGATGTTTGATGGCAAGCATATATTTCATACAAGGAATGATTTGTATTAAATGTGCCAAGGGTTTTCATGCATAGATATGTCTACACCATAAGAGATGCATGTAGTGAAAGATAAATGGAGTCAGAGTTCCTGCAGAAGATGTGTTTGGCAGATACTTTTGTAACGTGGGAATTATTTTACCAGAAGTGATTTTTCCGTGAAATAATGCGAAGTTGACCGTTTTAGTCAGAGGATGCTGAAAAAGGTTAGTGCATTATTCCTCTCACTGTCCTGACTTGACAAATAATTCTTAAGGACAGCTTTCGTGCAAGAAGAAAGTTTTGCAGTGGGATTCATATGGTAGAAAAATATCCCATAAAAATCATTTCTTGAGTGAAGTAATTTTAAAGATAAACGTAGGACTAACAGACGTGATTCATAATGGATAGATAAGCCAAAAGTCTTTTCCTGAATTATAAGTGAATATGAGCAGGTGTATCGACAGTCTCCAGAAAATATACCTTTACTCCAGTCAATTATTTTTTATTAGTCTTTTCAAAAATATGGCTGTTATTTTTTACTTTCTTTTTCTAGTTCCTTGGGCAAAGGAATTATTTTTCTCTGTCTCGGTGTAACGTTCACTTTGGAGTGATATTTACGGTAAATTGCCTCTCTCATCCATCTCTTTTGTAAATCGTCGCTGCCTTTATTCCTCGGGAGGCCATTCCCGCCATCACTTTTCCTTTCTTGTCAGTGTTTGTCATCATTCAGAGAGCGACCATTCATATGGTATTATCTGCAGAGGCTTTCCTCCCCTCCGCGAGGAAGGGAGAGAAGTACAGTCGGTTTTAACGATGTCTTTATCTTAGCGAAGAGTGTTTCTGTAGCTCCATATAACGTCAAATAACATCTTTTCGCCAGTTGTTTATTTTGGCCGTCTCCAGATCTACTCACCTTCTTTTATAGTGCCATTCGGTCTCTGTGAACACACACGTCTTATGGTCGGCCTCATTCTGCTGGAATTCCAGCTCATTTATCGAAATTTCCCTTATAAGTCTTAAGTCCATTATCCTTTTTCCAATAGTAGCATGAACGCTCCCGTATCGGCTTAATCATATGGGAATTTGGTGATCATTAACCAACAGGAAATCGATACCCGGTCCTGGAAAATAATACAGAACTCGGCCGTAATTATTTCCTTACCAGCGTTTTAATGTTGCTTGCGTTTTTGGAAAGCCTTATTGTGCTGTGATGCTCTAAATCTCTTAATGAAAGTTAAGGGTTAATCTGACCTCTGCAGGTTATCTTCATTTTATTTCATGGTATTTGATGTAACACTTACCTAGAGCTCGATACAGAACCATAGAGTGAGGCAAGTCAGAAATCCCCTTATTTTTTATTATTATTATTATTATTATTATTATTATTATTATTATTATTATTATTATTATTATTATTATTATTATTATTATTATTATTATTATTATTTTTTCTTTTCATTATTATTATTATTATTATTATTTGGTTTATTTCAACCAGTTCTTTATTACTTACCGTTTATTGTTATATGTACGTGTACGTTTTCACTCATCTTGCATTTACAGTATACAGTTTTACCTAAATTACATTGGAAGCCTAATTTTCGTTTGCATACGAAATTCAATTAAATAAGCATGTATAAAAGTATATATATATATATATATATATATATATATATATATATATATATATATATATATATATAAAGAATTATGAGTGTGGTTTGTACTATAATTTATGTCACCTTCCATTCCACACTGAATAATTTTCCTAACTTAAATATGAAATATTCCCCTCGAAATGAAATCTTCATTCGGGCGGTGTTGACTCTCTTATCAAAGTTTCATCTTTGTATACACTTTCCTAGGCGAAAGTTGACGGTCCTATTATTGCCGCATCTCCGACAACCTAGTTCAAACATTCAGGGTTCATGATGTACCTTGGGTTACGGAGGAAATTAAATATGAATCTTGGTGAGAGAGAGAGAGAGAGAGAGAGAGAGAGAGAGAGAGAGAGAGAGAGAGAGAGAGAGAGAGAGAGAGAGAGAGAGGGTCATGTTAGCGGGTTTGTTAGGCAGAACTTAAGAAGATTCTTTGCACTTGATGACTTATTCAAAAACTTCTGCACACCGGGAATGCTTTGTTTATTTTTATAGAAATGAACACTTTCTATATTATATAAAGATAGATTATACATCTCTTACAATACTTGGACTCTTGCCTCACTTACTTTACATTACCTTAATTTAAAAGAATTTATGAAAAGTAGAATTCAAGTTTAGTTTGAAATGAGATATTAGATTGAAATATTTTGCATGTGTATATTGCTAACTGAGGAAATTCTAGGTTCCTCAGGAATTTAATTAAATTCGTTTAAAGTGATGTAACATGCATATTACCCAATAGTTATAATATAAAACCGAAACACGATGACAACCTTAGATCCTTTTCAAACAGTGAAGATACCGCTTTTCGTAAATGATATTAGATTTACAAGTGATTTTTATTTACTGCATTGTGTTCCTGAACATGTAATGCTCCCATTTTTCTCCTTAATTTTTAATGCGAAGTTCACTTGCCCAAAGGTAGTCTGCTTAGGGGAAAAAAAAAAAAAAAAAAAAAAAAAAAAAAAACCTGTCCGCTATGTATTGACCACAACACTGAATTTTTCATGCCTTCCGTAACAATGTCATATGAAAATTTTATAATTCTGTTCCCTTTACTTTTCAGATCCTATGCATTTTGTATCCGGCATTTGAGGTTAGAAATAATGAATTAACAATTTTGGGATTCTGAGCCGTACTTAATTATTCTCAGGTTTTCCACAGATTTTCATTTCATGATTGAAGTGGGCTCAGCAGACACGATAAGACTTGGTTGAGATATGAATTGTCAATATCTTTTTTTTTTTTCTGTTGTCCTCGTAAAAACCAGATAGAACATAGCATTACAGATCCAGATCTCATAAAAGAGTATGCCAGAGCTTTCCTTGCATGCATGTATCGAACAATATTAAAAATTCATTTTGCAATTCTTACCCTGACCAGAGATCGAGTCATCTGTCGCAATGACGGTCTGAGGTTCGGGAAGAAATCTGATCGATCAGGGTAGAACACTGCTATCAAAATGTTGCTTGGGATGTTAGGCTTTTGTTTTATATATATATATATATATATATATATATATATATATATATATATATCTATATATATTACATATATATAAATGTGTGTTTAAATAGTGCGTAATTTTTATGAATTATGCAGTGCGTGGTATAAATGTTCACGTATATATCTTTAATTATAGTCTTGATGTGAGTTGCGAAACGTCGGCAAAAATAAATGTACCTGAGTACGATGCCTCTCCCTATGGTTCCTCTGATGAGATGTACCTAGAGCTGTAGCTCCGTCTTTTAAGGACACACACACACACACACATAATATATATATATTTATATATATATATATATATATATATATTTTATTTATATATATTATATATATATATATATATATATATATATATATATATATATATATATATATAAACATACTATCAAATTATTCACTGCTTGTCCCATTGGCCTTTTATTAAGTTTATTATACTATCGGGCTTCGGTGTAAATTTATGGAATATTGATAAAATTAGAAATAAAAGAAACGGAGCGATTTACATTTGATCTTAATGTAGGGATTCCCTGGCCGTTTAACTTTCTTGAGAAAAATCTTTAAGTAAGCTTGCTTTTATCTTGTGAAATCATGAAAGTAAACCTTTAAAATCCATGGGCTTATTAATATCAGTGAATATAAAGAGCCATGCGTGTGTAAGTGACAAAAATTCCTTAGACACCCAAGTGTTACAAACTTACCAATCAGTTAGCAATGTGGTGATGGACTGAAATCGGTTCTAGGCAATGAACATGAATTCTATAGGCATATGTGCGGCAGAGTCTATAAAATTCGTATATCACTTGATAGCCCTTTGGTCAGAATGGCTGTCTATCTTTGTTTGTAAACCAGACATTTTTTCCCCGTAGAAATGATTAAGGCCACTATGATTTGATACAGGATTTAATCCTAAGTTCATTTTGTCTCCGAATTTGGGACTGCTGGGAGTGTGTGAAGTTCTTGGTATATATTTTAAGTTTGTATTGATTTCTCTGCCAAGTTTGTCGTTTTCAGGGTTCGTTGCCTCGTGAATTGAAACTGAGAGGCAAAGGCGTCTCTGATTTTTTTTTTTTTTTTTTTTAACGTCGTGCACACACAAGTCGTGGTTTCCTATTACTGTCAAGTATTTGGTCTTCAGCATGTGTGTGTATATATAATATATATATAATATACATATATATATATATATATATATATATAGATATGTATATAGATATATATGTATATATAATGTATGTTTATCTATTAGTGGTGTGGCAGAATCCATGGAAGATTTATAGGTTGCATGCGCAAATTCTTGTAGCACCCGGAGAATAGTAGTGTGTGATGTGGTTAGCTGGTCTCCTGTGAGCACCTGAGAAACTGGAAGACCCAGACCTACTTGGACGAGAACTGTAAGACCGGGAGCTGGTGATGGATGGGGACTAGTTGAGTTAATGCACAAGAAAGTTTGAGAAGCAAATGAGTATATTTCCATAGTGAAAATGAAACACCAGAGTGCATGATCATTTTCCCTCTGCTATAAGGCATTTCATCAAGCTGCAACATGAAAAGAACCTTTTCGATGTAATTTTTGGTATATAGAAAAAACAACAAATAAATTTATATAGTATATACTTTACCTTGTAGAATATCATATCATGGAGAAAAAATTTTGAATTGTCTTCGGCGTTAATGCAAGTATTACGTGACGTGTTGTCAGTCCTCGAGAAATAGTAAGGGAATTGTGTCTTCCAGCTCGTATATTTATCTTGTTTCACTGGGTTTAAGTCGGTATCCGTGTTAAGCATATTGAGTGCAAATATAATTTCTTTCGTACAGTAAAGCAATAATTCACACACCTTTAAGATACCTTAAACAGAGAAGGAACAAAGTTTATATAACAGTGTATAGACGGTGTATTTGTTTAATTTTGTCAGACGAACAAGGAACTCGCCAAAAGTATAATGACGTGGAATAGATTCGCCTCATAATAGTTAATAACAAGATGTAACACTATTGTCTATAGAAGGTTTAATACATCTGGTAAATAAAAATAATATTAATCTAAGGCTGGCTCGATATGCCCCTCACCGAAGCCACCAGTATTAAGAAGGTTGCTCCCGTCCCTAAAAACCTTCGTGTAGTCAGAAGACTAGGCCCAAGAGGCCAGCAGTCACCTCGTTATCCTTTTAAGGTCTTTCCTAATGAGGTCACGTGTGGAGAATCTTGAATGTTATGCGTTAGAAACTGAAAAACAAAAATTATTTTTACGATACAATTCAAGTTCGTTGGCGATGCTGCCCAAAGTCATTGTTCTGAATTGCAAAGGCTATTATCTAACTCAGAAAAAAGTTAGTATATTTAAGCCACCTGAGGGGAAAGACCGAAGTGACAATGTCTCAATGCTGTCGCAAGGGAAGGTTTTACCTTAAAAAATAAATAAATAAATAAATAAATAAATAAATAAATAAACAAATAAATAAATAAATTATTTATATATTTGTGTGTGTGTGTGTATGTGTGCGTATGTGTGCGTATGTGTGTAAACAACTGTTGAATACAGATGAAAACAATTTGTGTCCACTATTTAAAACAACACTTCCTTAATTATCTCAATATATTTTAATCCGGCGGTTTTCACATTTTTCGTGCATTTCTGTACTCTGAAATTTAAACTTCAACCAGGATCTTATAGTTTTCGAGCTTCTCGTGAATGTTCCCCTCTTTCGAAGGTGCCTTGGCGCTACTCCATTGATGATGCTCCTCCGAATGGCATCTTTGTCCTTTTTGCAACTTGTCAACTACTCAATTTTGTGGAAAATTATTATAGTTTTCTCCCCTTGCTTTCTCCATTGTTCTGGGCTTGTGTTTGGAACGCATCAATTTTCATCCTTAGATCCTCAATCTTGGTATAGGAGTATATCTGTCGCATGCCAACATCTGCCTCACATCTTCCAGCTCCATGGGGACAATTTCCAGATACTGCTTTGCAAAAAGGGTCCTCTGACGTAGCGGGTAATGGCGGATCTTATGTATAAATCTGTGCATTCTCCCTTTCCATTAAGGCAGAGGGCCACATTTTTAGCTCTTGTGCAAGTGGATGCTACATACAGGGTTTTTCTCTCGACGATGAAATCAAGAAAAAGAAGGATTCTCCCTTTGCTGGTCTCTGTTGTGTCGCATCTTTGCTTATTCTGGATATTAAAGGACATTTAATTTTGTAGCCTAATGCATATATATATATATATATATATATATATATATATATATATATATATATAATATTTATATATATATATATTATACATACACACACACACACACATATATATATATACTATATATATATATATATATATATATACATATATATAATATATATATGATATATATATATAACATATATATATATATATGTATACATATATTATATATTCACACACACAAGGACGAAAAGTGATTTTAAGGGACACTGATAAGGATATGCATATCATCACTTGCTTGCTCTGGTAAAAGATAACGAGAGGTATATAGCATTTTTGGAGGTGGTCGAGGACGGACCGCCTCCCAAAGCTTTCGTATCCTTCTTCCTGTTATGGACCGTTTAAATTCCGGCTGCGGCCCGGGGCCTAACATCAGAGGCATTTCATGTTTTCCCTTGAAACACGTGAGAGATATCCGAATTCCCTGAAGCGGACACGGTTGGAAAACTAATGTCTCTTTCTAAATTATGAGCTCCTCCTCTTTTTTTTCATTTCCCACTTCTTTATATGTTGATTTACAGGGTTATATATTTTCTTACTTACTTACTTGCTTCTTTTGATGTGTTAACTTTTATGAGAATGCTTCTTGTTTATCTTGGTCGATGCCGTTTCCTTTTTCATGGTATGTTTTTGTGTGTTTATTTGTTTGTACTTGCATATTGCGTGAGGTGGCTTGCGTTCAAGAATATACGGATGTCTGATTTTACGTAAGTATATGGGACTTCATTGTCAAATATGTACTAAAGAAAGATGACAGCGAAAAATAGAATATTTCCTTTTTTGTATACATTCCACGTTTTTTCTTATATTTTCCATGGTTTTATCTAGAAACTGATATTTTTCCTTTATATTTTCCACGGTTTTATCTGCAGAGTTAAAGATACTCTTTCCTTGAGCACCGTCAAATATCTCTGCTAAAATCGTTCTTATTGAAGACTAGGGTGTGGTTTAGATGCCCGAGTCAATTTTCGTATGAAATTGAGAGTGCTCTTTATACGTAGAATAGAATATTCTGTGAAAGTCATTAATCGCATCAAAAATGTAAAACGGTGGGGAGGGGGGGGGGGGGGGGGGGGGGGGGGGGTCAGAAGGGCATATCTACTCGCTGCCTTCGTTCTTGACGCTGCTGGTGTTTATAAAAGAACATACTCACATGAGTCACTGATATGGGAGAATATCCACACACATGTAAATGGAAATATTTTATATTATATATATTATATATAATATATAAATATATATATATATATTATATATATGTGTGTGTGTGTGTGTCTATATGTATATATATGTATACACACACACACACACACACATATATATATATAGATATATATATATATATATATATATATATATATATATTTTGAGGTTGAATAGGGTAATTGAGGAGGTCCTCGAAAACTCTTTGTTCTCTCTCCATCCGATTTTATTCCTAATGTGTATGACAGATCACTCTATTCTAAATGAAGAGGACGTTCTCATTTACCTACGAAAAGACCCAGACATGTAGTTTCCAAGAAGACAGATTTCAAGGAGTACCTTTTAACTCTGCAGATATAATATGAGAAAATACGATCAGGGAAATACTCGAGTTTGTACTTTTTGTTATTAGTTTTCTCTTTTAATTACTCAATTGGTACTGATAGCCTATGTACATAGACAATCAAAACATTTTGGACGCAAGTACTCTCACGTAAATGCACTGGTTGAAATTTCAATGTGAATATTTTCACCGCTTTTATATGTATATACGTAAATAGACTATTTTTATATATCCAAAGAGAACGAAGAAACTATATTAAACTTGGTAAAATCATTAATTTTTATTTCATGACACTGAAGGGACAGCCTTTTAAAAACAAGGAAATTAAGTTTATATACTTTGATAAAGACTAATTTCCAAGTGTAATTAACTGTATAGACACGAACAAATCCCTGCTTGCTTGTGGAGTATTCAGGAATACATGACTGATTTCTGCAGGAGAGAGATGTAAAGGCGGATGAACCCAAATTTATTCATAATAAGAGAGAATTTCATTTATCATCATAAATATGTTGCTAAGACTGAAATAGGGGGTTAAAAAAATACATTCTTTGTCTTAATAGCATCGTTTCTGGTTCTTGAAATCCTTGTGATTATATTAGCTATCTGTTGTGGATTCGGTATTCTTGGGCACTGAACATACCCACGGGACGAAGTGAACGACCTCGGATAATTAGGCCAGAGAAAGGTTTGAATTTTATTCAGTTATTTATTTTTTCTCTGCCGCGTGACGACCGTCGTTAGTTTCTAAGAAAAGAAAAAAAAATCTTAATTCCTTCTTTTTCTTCCTTTGCCTTTTCTCTTTTACTAACCTCCCTTCTAATTCTCTCTTTAGTTACTACGATACTTACGACGACATCGTAAGGTCATTATAACGTCAGTGTAACGTTTGCTGATGCTCCAATCGGAAACGTCCAATGCTTTCTTTCTATTCACCCCTCCCCTTTCTGCCCCTAACCCCCCCCCCCCCCCCAACACCCATGATACCTACTTCGATGTCATCAAGTGCTGGAATCATTAAAAGGACTTTAAAGTGAAAGGGCAATTAAGAAACCATTTCTCTTCCCTAATTTCCAGTTTCTCTTCCAAGGAAGCCTTTTCCGGAGCCGTTTCTGGGCTCACTTTTGCCCCAATATTTCCTGAAACACAGCCAAGAGACCCTCCTCCCCCATTTACCCGAAAGATTTGTCACAGGGAGGGAGGTGGGGGTAGGTTGGGTTGGGGGGGAAAAAGAGAGAGAGGGAGAGAGTGAGATCAGACTGATTATCGTTTATATGCGAGAGAGAGAGAGAGAGAGAGAGAGAGAGAGAGAGAGAGAGAGAGAGAGCCGGCGAGGGGCCTAATTGACGTTCTGTACAATCGGAAAGCAAATGGATGCCTAATAGTAGAACAGAAGGGAAAATGTCAGTATTGAGAACAGAATGAATATGAGAAAGAGAAAGGACCGAAAGATGAAGGTGTATTAGTAAAGCGAGGTAGATATTTGTAACTGAAGAGGAATATGACAAGAAATAATAGTTAGTACAAAGTATGAGAGGATTATTGGAGAAAAATTGTGTTATTTTAGAACTGAAAAAAGAAGTCATATATGGAAGCCACTGATATCAAAGACCTGAATTTGACTAAAATAACAATTGAATGGAAAATGCTGTAAGTTTTCTGCTCTCCTCTCTAAGTGGCACTTGCAGAAACCCTTGCATGAGAGCAACAGATAATGAATACAACAGAACTCCAAAGGTTATGCCTGATTGTTTACACAAACGGAACTGGCAGCCAAATGATCTGATTAAATTTCATGGTATATATATATTTATATGTATATGTGTGCGTTTGTGTGGGGGGCACCTACGTGTTTATATGAATGAAAGGTTCATATATATATATATATATATATATATAATATATATATATATATATATATATATGTGTGTGTGTGTGTGTGTGTGTGTGTATATATATATATATATATATATATATATATATATATATATATATATATATATATATAGTATAGTATATGTGTGTGTGTGTGTGTGTGTGTGTGTGTGTGTGTGTGTGTGTGTGTATGTATATTGTCAGCAAGAATTATTAAACTCTTCCGAAATGAACTAAGTTTCGTGAATATCACAGAAAAGAGAACGAGATGAACGAATGATAATTGATGGGCAGTTTTGCCATCTCGCACGATGACTGCCTACAAACAGAACAGACTGTGATTGATGAGCAGTGATCAAGAATAATTGATGTGATGGACATTGTTCAAGACTACTGATGAATCTCGATGGCTCTTTCCTGTGATTGATGAGCACTTGATGAATACCAGTTCTGGCACAGGATGAGTAGCACGTGATGGATTCATTTTTCATTCGAATACGGGAAGGGGTGTAATCACTTGAACTGCTTGTTTGCTAACTAGATTATGGTTCCGGCTGAGGTGTTGTGATCCATATATGATAACGGAGACGTGTCCAATTAATCCTTTAAAATGACAATGATACTCAGTCAGTGATTAAAACAAAAGTTCAGAACGTGCTTGGAATTACCTTACTGGCTGAGATTGTCGGGGCACGAAAATACATTTTTTGTTGGAGCACGTAAGAAGTATTTGTACTTTTATCATGCCCATATTTTTCATTAGGTATTTCTCAGTTCTGAATAGGTATACGATTTAATGACATTCACCATGCATGAGACCATTTTATATTTTGCTTTTCTATCTGAATAGAATTGCACACAACATCATACTACTTACACACTCAGAAAACCAAAATTATATTCAGACATTGATCTTAGAGCATAGTTCGATTCCCCGCTCTGCCAACGTGGAATCAGAGGAATGTATTTCTAGTGATTAGAAATTAATTTCTCATATAATGTGGTTCAGATCCCAAAATAAGCTGTTTGTCCCTTTGCTAGGTAACCAATTGGTTCCTAGCTACGTAGAAATATCTAATCCTTCGGGGCAGCCCTTAGGAGAGCTGTTAATCACCTCAGTGGTCTGGTTAAACGAAGATATACCTAACTTAGAGCATAATCGACTTCAATTACGATGTTAATATGCCAGTTAATTTTGTTAACATTGAGAACTTGCTGAACATGATTTTGATGTAAGCTTAAACGAACCACGACATCCTCATCCTTTAACCTGTTCCCTCTTTCATTTAGTGAAACACAAGACTTTTGTCTTTTACTGACTCCTTTAGAATGCATTAGAACTAGTTACTTCTTTTTAAACTCCCAAGGATTATTGCTCATTTGACTAGCCTATCATCTTCCTGAGCAGACCTTAGAGAGAGAGAGAGAGAGAGAGAGAGAGAGAGAGAGAGAGAGAGAGAGAGAGAGAAAGGGGGGATGGTTAGTGGGTTGGGGCTAAACACGATTTGGTCATTTGGTTCATTGGCCTGGCTTACTTATCAGCCAGTGTTTGGTTTTGTTCTTTTGACAAGTGCCCTATGTAAAAAGTTTTATTATTACTAGCTGGAAAGACTTTACTAATGGTCTATCTAGTGAAAATGGAGTCTAATTTATTATAGATTTAAAATGATTAACCAGTTGTTTGGAGTAGAAATAATTTTCATTTTATAAACAATAATATCTTGTCTTCTAGTGAAAGTGTAAAAGCAATAGAAACTGGGAAAACTTTTCCTCTTCACTTTGCTGAAATTTGTGCAAGCAGAAATAGTATTTGCGTCTTATTCTGAATTTTTAGCCATATGGTCAATATACGTTAGCTGAAGTGAGCCGAAATTAAACCTTTATTTCACGTTGCACGAGTAATGCTTGTAATTTTCCTCTGAGCTCCACAGGCTCAAGAATGTGTATATTTGCACGAGTGTAATTTGTATAGGCTAAAGCGTGTCTCCAAATGGGTGACATGCCCCACTAGAAGGCAAACTTCGCTTCTAAGAAATTAATTAAAATCGGGTAAATAATTCATAATTTGATGTTTTCCCATTCTTATTCCTCTGTAAATTTTCTGTTTCCTGTTCTGCTTCTATTTCTGTTTTGACAGCCTGAGAAAAACGAGGCTGCGATTTGCAGAATAGCGGGTTTCCTGAATTTTTTTTTACATTCATTTGAATTACAAAAGAATGAAGCCCATTTTCTAGGTAGCACACCATTGACGGCTAACGTCACTTTACTTTTCAGGCGATTTTGTGCCTTCTGAACCTTCAGCAGAAGAACACCTTTCTTCCTTTCGTTTTTCCCGGTGGAAAAGCGCAACAGATGTGTCAAGGTAGCCTTTCCTTACTTTAATTCATAGCTTCACAATAGCACCGTTTTACAACTTGACCATTTCCACTCCGGACGAGGGGGTTCCGTGCTCGACTACCATTCTGGTAGCCCGAGTTCGCTCCCGGCTGGTGGCAGTGCTGAATGAGAGGACTTTATTCCTGGTGATTAGAAATTAATTTCTCGATATAATGTGGTTCGGATCTCACAATAAGATGTACTAGGTCCCGCTGCTAGGTAACCAATTGGTTCCTAGCCACGTAGAAAAATATAATCCTACGGGTCAGCCCTAGGAGAGCTGTTAATCAGCTCAGTGGTCTGGTTAAACTAACATATACTTAATTTTACAACTTGACTTTCCATTCTGGTTAGCTGACTACATGCGTAGGCGTTGGAGCCACTTCACTGCAGTTGCAAGGCACTGAATTTTTCCAATCTGTGAGCCTATTCGTTAAAAAAATCATAATTTAATGCGAAATACTGGACTGAGACATTCGATCTACCTTGGTATAGCTTAGAAGCAGGTGATCTTCGTATTTTATTCTGTTAATCAGGCTTTGTAAAAATTCAGAGTCGAATGATTTCTATGTATTCCGTCCGCCATACATGTATGCAAATTTCCCAAGCCAGAGAAGTAGGTTTTCACTTATCAGAATAAAGCAGCTGTACAGGGAAAGGGTACGAGTGAGTTTTAGTTCTATCTCATACTAGATATCTCGGTACTTATTCGAATGTCATGGTAACATTTTCATATCAACTAATCTGATGTAAATAATGTTTCAATATTTTTAGAGCTATAAATAAAGCTTTCCTGATACGGCGTTAAGCATCCGAATCAAAAGCAACTCCTATAACGTTTCAAAAGCATTCTGTCAGGTTTATTGATTATTCATTTTCTGATCTCATTTTTGACTGGCGTGTTTATTTTTTAATTCTCATGTACATATTTAAAGGCTCTTATGTAAAATATTTTTCTGGTTAAACCCGAGGGAATTTTCTTTTTATATTCTTTGTTTTTGTGGGTACTTTTTTGTTAGCCATTTTTTTTTTATTCTAGTTTTGTATAAACCAAACAATGGGAACAGATTGTGAATTCCATAATGGTTCTGTTCGTTTTAGCGGGCATGACGCTTCTTCTTTATTTTGCATATTTTTTCCCTGAAGTAGTATTTGTTCCAGATGTTCCAGAATTATTCCCTTAATAATCCCTTATAATGTTTCGTAGGTTATTCATTCAGTATGTCTTTATGTACATTTGTTTGTGATTGTTTTTTTATATACATTTTTTAAAATAGTTGTCCATTGCTAATCAAAAACCTTCAAGGGATACTTAAATTGTGTGTCATTATATATATATATTATATACATATTATATATATATATATTATATTATATATATAATATAATAAATATATATATGAAAATATAGATAAGAAGGAGAGAGAGACGATGAGGAGAGAGATGAGAGAGAGGAGAGGAGATAAGGGGGGGGGGGAAAAAAAAAAAGACATACATATATATATATATATTATTTAGTTTTAGTTTGTATATAGATATATTTATATAATATATCTATATTAACTATATAATATATCTATATATATATATATATCTATATCTATATATATTATTAGATATAGATATAGAGATATAGAGATATATATATATATATCTCATACATATATAGATATATATATTATATATATTTATATATATATATATATATATATACATACATATTTTTCATAAATATGATTTAGTATTTAAACAGAAAAAAAAAATAATTCAGAATTTGTGTGTTTTGTTTTAGTCCTCTACTTTTATTAAGGAGTAAAGACCAGTTTGCCACGCAACGTAGGGAATAGGTAAATTTTAAAAATAAAGAGAAAGACGCGACCTTTCTTCCTCTTGAAGAAAAATAGTCTAAGAATCATAGATACGGAAAAGACTGCCGAAGGTTGGCAACGAAAAGAATGAAACAGCCACAGAAAATGTAATCTGAGGTATTGCTGGTTTCCCGAGTAAATTTGGCGGAGGTTGCCTGCTAGATGTTAAATCCGTTTGAAACGAGGTTGAATTTTCCACATGACCTCATCAGAACAGTGAGTGAAATAGTACATGTAAAGGAGAGAGAGAGAGAGAGAGAGAGAGAGAGAGAGAGAGAGAGAGAGAGAGAAAGAGAGAGAGAGAGAGAGCTCCTCCTGTAAGAGGGAGAAAAGGATCGAGGTTTGCATTAGATTCAACCTCATGGAAGAGGGAGACAAAAGAAACACCAAAGCCTAAATATGTGGGCAAGCAACAGCCTAACCAGAGATGTTTGTGTTCTACGTAGAGCTTTAATAAAAGGGAGGAAAATAAGTAATGTTGCAAGGACACGACTGTGATAAAAACCTTAATATTAGGGAAGGGAACAGATACATCAGTATCAGCAACAACAGATTTAAAATTTGAAGAAGGAGGGTGTTAAGCCATAAGCACTAAATTTAGCTTGTACAACCTTAGTCTAGGCGCTTTCAAATACTTTCTAGATGTCAACAATGACTATGAATGATTCATTGAGGTCCGACAATGAAGACTACCAAACATTACTGAGATGGGAAAGGTCATCTGCATATTTTTACCTAACGAAAGCCATATTTGTGATCATAATAAAGGGGTTTGGATTCAAAGTAGTTAAAAGTGGAAGAATTGAACTGTTTCAAATATTATATGGAAATATGGCAGGAATATGATCCGGGATAGATGCCATGTCAGTCTTTAAAGATGCAAAAACCCTGCAAACTTTAATAAGGGAAGAACATGGGATTAGAAAGAGGTAGAGGAAGGAGGAGCATATGCATTGAGAGAAAAGTCAGCCAGAAAATGTGAACCAAAAGGTGTTGTTGATACCGCTATTCCTTTTGCCACTTTTATTAATTTGTTTCCAATCGGTTTTCTACTTTCACTTTGTCAAAATCTCTCTGTCATACAGATATAGAAAACATATCGGTCACAGAAATAGTCTTTTTGGAGACAGCTTAAGTTCCGTGCCCCCTTCCCCTCTGCTAATCGCAAAGAATTCATTGTCTTAATGGCTTTCCTTCTCGGTAAAGTTTAATGTCCTAGGTGCCCTTCATCCCCCTCCTCTCTGCTTAATCTTAAGTTTGGCTGGATATTATCAGGAACTGAATAGAAAAAGAGACTGAGACAGGCGCCAGCCTGAAAACAGGCACTATTTCATTATCAGTTGAGTCAAAGCCTATTGTATAAAGCACATAGATTTTTAGGATATTGCTTAATTGACATCTCAGCAATATTATTTTATTGTGCTCATTTTTTTTAATATGCCTTTGTTTCTTACCTACTATGAGTGGTATTCTGTGTCACTTTCCTGTAGTTCCACACATTTAAAACAAAGAAGTTCTGAGATACCTGTAAACCCGATCATCATGGCCCTACTGAGTTCATTTTTGCAAAGAGAGAGAGAGAGAGAGAGAGAGAGAGAGAGAGAGAGAGAGAGAGAGAGAGAGAGAGAGAGCTATATATGCTATTCGTTTTATGAAAGGTAAGTGTAAAGAATGACATCTTCAATTACCTTGAGTTTCCATTCAAAATGAAGTATTTGTGTTAACTTTTAGCTATTTTTATTTTTTGTTTAATGATTAGACTATTTTTCTACTTTTAAATTGATCAAAACTAATTTTCAGAAGGTTTTTGTTTTTGCTTGCCATTGTAATTCTGAGGGGATATATTTTTCACATTCGAAAAAGTTATTTTCATTTCTGTGGAATGTACATGGGTAAATATTTGTGAAATTTATATTTTCTCATGACTCGACAGGGAAGATGACAGGATTAAACTTTTCTTTATCTGTTTTCATTTATCTCATCAGTTGCTTGCCTTTATGAATACAGCTCATAAATGTATCATGAATATATCTCATGAAGGTATCAATAAACTCCACCACGTTATCCAAGAGATATTTATTAAACTTTACATATAAAGTTAACATATTTTTAACACTTCTCACATAATGTTCTCACGGAGACAACATTTTTTTTTATTTAACATTTTCATCATTTATAACTAGCAAAGGGATGTGTTTACCTTGAATTACACTCAACTAATAACTAGGCTAATGACACTGAGACCCTGTCTTGGCTAAGATGACCTTCTTTCTCTCTCATTGGTTGTCTAATCAACTAAAGCAAAATACACTGAAATATATACGCGGGCAGTGTAAATCCTCTTTTTGATCAAGGATGTGTGATAGTGTGTTGAACCTGATGTAATGGAACTATTTTGATTAATAACGTGTTTTGTTGATTTGACATGACATACTTATATCCACAGCTTTAAGATAACATACCATTAAGTGTAAAATCCTTTACTTGAAGTAAGATCCTGTAGATGAAATAATGGTATACAGTGAAGCATGTGGATGTTTATGAAGGGAAATAAGTGATACGTAAGTAATAATCTTTAATCATTATAACGAAACTTAATAAATGACACTCTGGTTTATTTACAGGTAAGAGGCAGGAAGTCATCTTAGGGCACCACACAGGAGAGGATCTATCCCATCGAACGGTGAGTTCATCATTTGGTATATACACCTGGGCGTCTTTTGCCGGCGCGATCACATTGCTATTCGGCAATCAAGGGAAGAGCGTTTACTTAGTCCACTGTACTGAGAACAGCATTAACATTACAGTGTTTATACTTTGTTGGTTGAATCACTGACACGTTTATTTACTGCGTGGGTCACCACAGTGTTAAATGCAATGCCTGCATCGCTTTTCTTGCAGTGTAGAAGATGCTAAACGCGTAGCAAACTCCCGTGCTATTCGGATCGTTTCTCTCACTGTGGTTTATCGCACTCTTTTTGCCTTTGCCGAATCACACTTGAATCACACTGATTAAAGACGGCCTTTGAAGGTACACGTCGGTTCATCGGTTTGTTTGTCACTGTTCACAAGGTAGAATTATGTCATTTCTATTTTTGGTTTACTCCTTTAGTTTGATGGAAGTGAAGTCATACAAGTGGACATCGAAGAATGAAATACAGAAACATACATTAAGAATTTTTTTTTTTCACTAAGTTAAATCTTTTAGTTTCTTCGTTTAAATCATATACAATATGTAATTTATTATGATATCTTTTTACGTTAGAGATCTTCGAGAGGCAAGTTTGACAGGTCTGAAAATATGAACACCGAGTGACACAAAATGCAGTCGACGCTAACGTCGACAGATCGTAAAATGAATGCCGACACTGACGTCGACAAAGAAATCTTGAAATCCTTGTTAATGTTAACATCAACTCACTGCAAAATACGTGTCGACGCTAAGATCGACGAGTCGTACACTCAGTGTCGACGCCAATTTCGACGAGTCTTACACTCGCTGTCGACGCTAACGTCGAGAATCCGTAATGTCTTCGCCGACGGTAACATCGACACATCATAAAGACTCGCGTTGATGCTAACGTCGACAGATCGTGCAATACAAGTCGACGTCGACGCTGACACCCGCACTTTTAAAATCTATGTCGACGGTAACATCGACAGCTCGTAAAATCCAACAGTGACCGTCTATGTGGCAGGCAAATTATGAATGTAACGGAACCTATTCTGTTAGCTATGTACATAAACTTTTTTGCACACTCATATTATTCAGTATAAAAAAATAATGTCTGCATTGAAGCTGGTAATTGGTGATAAATTTTATTATATGTATACTCATCTATTATGATATATAGCTATAATTCAAATATATGATGAAAGAAAGGGAGGGAGGGGGGGGAGGGGGGGCAATGTTTACTATTGGGTATTTGATTTTACTATTGGAAATACATTGAAAACTGCACATTATCATGAAAATAAATTTTTTTAACTATGCGTTTTGGTTTCGCTCGAAAAAATAAAAAATGCGAGAATTTAGAAAGAGACAAAAGAAGTCGAAATATTAATTTGTAGAAAAAAATTTGTTGTAACGTTTTGGAATTGAAATCTGTTTCAGAAAAATCACATAATGATAAGAATAGTCATTATGCGTAATTTGAGCGAATGAGATTCTATGACATGCAAGCTTAGATCGTAATCACTGACATTGGTATATATATATTTTTTAATATATCCAAATAGTGGTAGTAAAGGATAAGTTAAAAGGATGATTTTGACATACGTAGATATGCAGTTAGGGGCGTTCGATAGACAAAAATACTACCAATGAGGTTTTTAACTGAAATAGAATAGAACATAAAATTAAAGTACTCATAGAAGCACTGGAAAGAAAAGTGAAATATCTTGATGTTTCATATATATATATATTATATATATATTATAATTTATATATATATATATATTATATATATATATATAATATTATATATATATATTAATATATATATCTATATATATATTTATATATATATATATATATATATATATATATATATATACTATATATATATATATATATATATATATATATATGTGTGTGTGTGTGTGTGTGTGTGTGTGTGTGTATATATATATATATATATATATATATATATCTATATATATATATATATAGTGTGTACAGACTTATGTCTATATTTTGTAAATTTGTGAATGTGTGTAACATGTTCAAGTGAGCAAAAATATACACACATGTACAACTCCATGCATTCGTGTATGTAGCGTTTCTTAAGATGTATTTGTGTACGAGAAAGAAAAATTCCCGACTCAGATCCAGGTTGGGCTTCTCTCTCTCTCTCTCTCTCTCTCTCTCTCTCTCTCTCTCTCTCTTCGTCCATTTTGGAAATGCGCGCCGTTGATTAACCCTTGTTGCTATTCAAGACAAAAGACAAATGAGCATTTTGAGTTCGAGATTGCATCCCCTCCATCTCCGTCTGAGACCTAATGCTCCACAATATGTTGTAATGGCATTTTAACGGTAAAGGAGTATTTGTTTTCCTAGCTGATCTCCCCCTTCCCCCTCCCCCTCCTCCTCCCCCACCATATAAGGTAAGAGAAGAATTAAGAAATAGAAGAACGAAGATATTGGGAATCTGGGGGAGAAAGGGAAGAGTTAAACGGTTTAGGTGTTTGCTCTCGTGTTTATGTGAGTGTGTATGTATGTATGTATGCGTGTCTGTGTCGGGAGGAAGAATCCGGCAAAGAGGTCATCTGTTAAGAGGATGGCCTCTTGTCAGTTCTATTACGGCAGGGCGGGTCATCCTCAGTCTAGCCTTGGGAGCTGGATTAAAGGATTTTGCAGTTCTAAGTTTGTTTTTGAATCACTTGCACGTTCAGTCTGGGGAGAATGTGTGGGTTCTTCTGAAGGGGGGAAGTGGCTGTGATATATATATATATATATATATATATATATATATATATATATATATATATATATATATATATATATATATATATATATAATTTTGCTCAACACTTTACAAGCCTATATCGATATGACAGTGCCATGAATTCGTCAGAATTCGCATCATATCCTCCAGATGAGATCCCATTTGAATCCTCTTAAATTTGAAAAATTCGTTCTTTAATTTCTCAGCGACTTTTTTCCTTATACTACTAAGCAAGCTATGGATCTCGCGGGACTGGGCCAGACACACCACTGATTATGCAGCCTCATTTTTTATGAATAAGTTCTGATGAGTATTTTTATATTTAATCGTTACCAATTCAGAAGCCGTGGCATAATTTTAAACATTGATGGAAGGAGATATAGAAAAGGTGTTTTATAAACATTTTAACATGGAGAAAGATTGATGTCCTTTTATTAGAAAATAGGGGGTTCTAAATATTTATAAAAAGTCCATTGCATATTCTCTTCTTAATAGCTAAATATGTCTTCAGTAGAATAAAGATATCTCGTCATTTCTCCTCCAGTGAGCCCAGACCCTATTGATTTTAAAGAAGTCGCTTCTCGTTTCAGATTTGAAATTAAAATGTTCTTAGCAAATATTTGAAAATCTCCGAAATGTTGAACGATTCCCATTAGGTGATTGAAGCAATATTCATATGATTTATTCATCAGGTCTTAAATCAGTTTCCATCTGGCGACTCGTAAGTCGAGAGGTCATTTTAATCAGATGAGGGACTTCAGTTATTTCATTTAATGTTTACTGAATTATTGTTTATATGGGGTTATTTTTTTTATGACAGCATGTATGTGTTTCCAGGAGGAGGAATTAAGGCACAGACAAAGATGCAAGATGAACGGTAAGGCAAATTTTGCCCGCGTTCATAAAGTGAAATCAAATCATCTTTGACTATTTTTTTTTTTTTTGCCTCGAAAAGAATAACATTCCCCTTGGGAAACTGAACGAATTGGAGGAGATCGTCTGCATTTTATCTGGCAAAATGTCCATCATGTCAAACAAGAGACAGTATTACAGAGAATGAATTCGTAGTTGCAACAATGTAGATATCAGTTACAGAAAAAAAGAGAAATCATTTTGGTGACCAAAATCGTGGTCATTCTTTGGCAGTTGAAGCTGAAGCGATTTATGGCTATGTATTTCGCAAAAGCCTGTCATTTGATGAGCAGCAATGCTACCGAATCTGTTATTATTTTACACTATCGGTAAATGTATGCTTGCGCAAAAAGACCAATTGTGTTTTATCACACTCATTCGCATGTATGCATGATTATGTACTGTATGCAATGTTTTGTGTACGTGTGTGAGTTCTGTATGTTTACATTGTGTATTTAAAATAGTACTCTTTACACAATAAAAAAATCACATATGAATAACTCCAAGATAGTCTCGCCAAGTTTAGTATAATAAGTGATATCGACAAGGATACTGCATTTTGTAGAATATGCGAAGGAATTATAATGGAATCTAAAACAACATTCGTTGAATAATGGCAAATCAAACTGCACTCTTCTTTGAATACCATTCAAGAAAGTAATTTGTTTCTAATGTGAAAACTGTATCTTAATCCACTGACTGGTCGAAAATGAAGAAAAAAAGTGTACTCTAGACGTTACAGTTTTTTTCCTGGTTGTATAAATTGCTAATGATCGACCGGAACTGTTGAGTATAAAAGAAACCTTCATTTTCATTGCCTATCCAGATTGAATTAAGATACAGTGATTTCTTTTACACAACTCGTTTATAATTTTTGTTGACAACAATTAACGGATACATTATTTTAGGAGTACAAACTTCTTAAGTATCAAGTTACTGTACAACTCTCTCTGTCCTCTCCTCTTGACTTTTGTCCACTGTGTCTGTTTTGATTATTTGTTGGAAGTTACATCGATTCTTCACTGAAGAGGCGTCCAACTTGATGGTTGTTTTCCCTCTTCAATCAGGGGATCTGATAGAAACGAATTGTAATCGGATTGCATATTTTTTCATGCAATCAGTCTTGTCAGATGTGAGAAATTTCTAGCACTGACATAAATAAAGAAATGAAAATACAATTCTTACTGTACAGATACCTAATGTATTATCACACGCACGATAGTTTGTAGGAAACATAATTCATATTACATATGGTGTTGCTTTTTTACACTGTAAATTAGCAAGAGTATCACATCTCTAGGGGAAGAATATTATCAATTGGAGTCTAGGAATTGTTTCTCCATTCAATTGGACTTAATAATTGTGTAAAAAATTTAACTCTGGTTTCAAACACTCATCCGTAACAGGCGCACTATTTACACGTGGAAACTACTTTAAGCGTCCTGTATATTTATATTCTTTTACGCACTATAAGTTTCATCCTTTTTTAAATATTCATTTCTAGTCATTATGTTTTACCGAGACTAACCCAGCTGAAGACTTTAAGGGGGTGGGAAGTCCGAATCACCGAAAAGAAATGGTGGGTATGCAGGCCAATTGTCTGGAAGCTGGAAATATTCAGGAGATGATGGACGACTTTCTGGTTTTGGTTCTTCTTTTTGAGGTGGTGGAGTTGGGGCTTTGGGTGGCGGAGGGTTCTCATGAACGACCTCTATTGGAGGAGGTGGTGGTGGTGAAGGAGTCTCCTCTCTTATGTTTTCAGTTTCTGGAAGTGGAGGAGACTCTGTAGGGCTTTTGTGTATAACGTCAATTGGCTCAGGAGGCGGACTTTCATCATTGATCTCTAAGGAATGTGTCTGTGGACTCTCTTGTTTTGTTTCAAAAGAGGATTGTGGCGAAGGACTCTCTTGGATGACATACAGTGGGTTAGGTTGTGATAATCTTGGTCTTGGGTAAACTATGGGGACTATTTGAGTAGGAGGTACATTATCATATATTTCTTCCTCATCATCAATTGTGGGTATTGGATAATGGTTCTCTTCAGGTGACAATGATGGACTCTCTCTTTCAAAAAATTCAGGAATAGGAGGGGGAGTTGGAGGGTTATCCTCCTCAAAGAACTCGGGTAATGGTGGAGGTGTGGGAGGTTGACTTCTTGTTTCTTCTGTATTTTCTTTTAGGGATAATAATGAATGTTCTTGGAGTTCTGGGGGTGATATAGAACAGTGATGAACTGTAATTTCATCAAGGGAAGCAGATTTAGGTGTTGATTGTGAGGGTGACCCACTTTGTACATCTTCTCTAATAGATGGTTCTGGGGATACATCATTAGAGAGATTTTGTAATGGAGGAGATGGTGATGCATTATAGACAATAGATATTGAGCTGTCTTGTTGTGAAGCACTTGATGATGATGAATTGCTTTGCTGGAAACCAAGTGGAGATGCTGAGGATACCATCTGAATAGGAGATGATGGAGGAATGCTTTGATGCAAATTTGTAGGTGAGTAGTAAGTGTCACACTGTAATTTGGCTGGTGAAAGAGTGATAACACTTTGTGGACTTGGTGGTGAAGGGGAATGATAGTTTTGTCCAATGGGACTTCTTGATACTAATGTTGCGTTTGCTTTTATGTCATTTATGTACATCCATCTGTAGTCAGAGGGAGGTGATGATGATTTTGTTGTTTGTAAGGATAATCGTCTTGGTTGGTTTGGTGATGTTTTAACATCGTGAGACCTCCTCCTTGATCTACTTATAGTCATTGTTTTAGAACCATTACCTTGGAAGTCACTTTTGCATGCTAGAATATGATGTGGTAGTTCTGGTGTTGGAACTGGGGGTATTGGTTCACGATGTCGTCCAGGAAGTGGCAGTGTTGAAGCATTATGCATGGAGCTTGGGGGTGAAGGTGATGCTTCATGTTTAAAATCAGGAGGGGGAGAAGGAGATATTTCATGCAGATAATCATGAGAAGGCAAAGAACTTGTATTGCTTGGGCTGCTTGGTGGGGCAGGGAAACAACTTGGCCATTCTATTTCTTCAAGGGGCTTGTATGTATCTCCCATTACTTTCTCACTTAGTGAGCTTTTAGTATCTTCAGCTTCTTCCTCATCCAGATGACTTGTTTTTGTAATACTCCAAGTTGGGCTATTTGCTTTATCTGATACTGGGCTCAGTGATCGTTTTGTATCATCTTCTTTACTCTTGAGATCTTCTTTCGCCTTTTTAGGGCTCAAAAGTGGGGGAGGACTGTGTGCTCCATTTGACAAACGAACTCCTGGATTGTGAGCTCCATTTGGTAGACGAAGAATTGGTAAGCGTCGCACTCCATTATATTGATAGCTGGGTGCATTCCTTGTACCGTTTTGGTTAGGACGGCTCTCGTGAGTAACTGGAGGATGATGGTGAGATGAGTTCCACCCATTGATAAGAGTAGTAAGTCTACTAATTAATGCCGTGAACCCCGGGGGACCATCGTCCCCACGGGGGGCGTATTGTCAGACGGTCGTTTCAAAGTCAACATCAATGCATTCAGGGTATTCTGGTGGTTCAGGGGGAGATTCATGATGACCTGGAGTTAATACTTCTTCACTGCAGCCATTAGAGGAGTCACATCTGTGCCGTGTCTTCCAGTAGGTCCATCCCCACCAACTACCTAAAACTGAGATACACCCAATTGCAAGACCAAATGTAAGCCAAAGCCAGGGAGATAGAGCCATGAGACATGTAACTACTGCTTCATCGTCTCCAGAAGGACAGTGCCAAGTACCATCACAGAACAGTGATGCACTGATGCATGCATGTACTGATGGGCATTCAGTGGCACATCTTGCAGCAAGCCACCTAGGTGCAGCTTCTACCCAGCGAACATTTATTGATGAGTATTGCTGCTGTGATGCTTGGCCAGCTAAATATGCAGGTCTGCTTAATAATACAACTATTAAGGATCTTGCCTCTTCTCCAAGGTAGTCTAATGATAATGGTTCATTGAATCCTTCTGAAAATACGTGTACAGTGTCTGCAGCACCTGGAGAAACACAAACAGCACTTAGTGGTCGAGGGTTACCAGGCTGATAAACATGGAGCTCTGAACTTTGGCATGCCTCTTGAGGGAGTGAATCATCAGCTTCAATGAGCTGGCCATGTGCAGCTCCTTGCAAACCCCCTCGTATTGCCTTTCCAGGTACTGATACTAGAAGGAAATGATTAGAGGTAGGTTGCAAGAGCCAAGGATGACCTCGACATGGTCCTGGTGGTGGTCGAATTGCAAGACTAAGAGTTCCAGCTTCTCCTTTGACAATTCTTGATTCCTCACAAGCTTCCACAGGGACAAATTCGTATTCAAGCTCAAAACTAAAGTGAGAAAAATCATCAAATACATCCATGCCCACAACAGAAAATGTAATGGTTAATGAAGCTGAGTAAGACAGTAGGGTGGCAGGTAGATTAAGACCATTACATATGCAAGCCTGAGGAAGTTCTACTCCTGGCCATGGCCACTCAGACACTTCAAGCCTTGCTCCTCGACCTTCAAGGGGTGCCGGTCGACCACAAGCTTGGAGTGGAGTGCTTCTGCCTGGACAAGAAGAATTATGGGCATAAAAGTATATGAAAGTTATTCTAACTGCTTCATTTGGTTTCCCTTGAAGATTGTATTGACATTTTAGATTTGTTGCACCAAATTTTCCGTACAGAAGGTTATTTGCTGGAGATGATAAAAGTCCTTTTTTGCTACGGTCACTGTTGATTTGCCTGTCACACGGTTCTGGTTTATTTAAAGCTGCAGCTCTGGGTCCAGCATATACAAATTCATAATGAAGGCGAAAGTGCAGGTCTGCTACGGTAGATGGAAGTAAATAGTGAATTGTCAATGTTGCGTGATAATCTTGAGTAAGATAACTTTCCTGAGAACCACAAGGTCGAGTTCTATTTCTTCCAGGGCCTAGTTGTTCACGGTGACATACTCTCACTCCTAGAGGGCCACATGTGTTTTCTAGCACATTTCCATCAGCATTTTCACCTTCCACCAGGCTAACTCTGATCCGGCAGTGAGGGCCATCCCGGGACAATGGCTGTGTATACACTGACTTCAGACGTGTAAAATAAAGCCATATGACTTCATCTGGTCGTCCCTTGAATTTGTAAATACATTTGCTGTCTCGAGGAAGAGAATGAGCAACATTTTCAAAATGACCTCTAGGTGCTTCAAAACTTGATATCTCAAATTCACATTTCTGGTCAGCATACAGGAAGGAGTTTTTGGGTACAAAAACTACACCTATATCTAACTCAAAACCAGGGTGTGTTATGGTTGAGGGGTCAAAATATAGGTTATCAAAGGGAGATGTCTGGAAGACAAGTAAAAGCTCAGCTCCACTGGCAGTTATGCGCGGCACTTTCCCACCTCCGCAGAATCGAATCAAGAGTCGCCGACTCTCTCCTTGAATTTCGTATATTGATAGAGTGTCCCCTACAACGTCACAATCTTCATCTAGCCATAACTGAAGATTATTGTCACATGCAGCATCTGTATGCTTGATATGCACCTTGCCTCTCTCCTCCTGACCAACACTTACCAAAGCATGGCGTCCATGGGGTACTGTAGCTTGTCGAATAACATAGTGGCAGGTGATATTACGAGGATAGAATCCTGGATAATTTGGGGATTGTATTCGACATTTACGCCTGTCACAAGAGTCGAAAATGCGGTCACAAGTTGTTCCGGGAGTAGAAACTCCCAGGTATTTGGCACTATTCCAGGGTCCAAAGCGAACAATTGACTCTGCTGTTAAGAGAAATTTGTAAAGGAGGCGAAGCCTAATCTTCTTCTCTCCTATAGTCTCGTGTTCGGGTGCTGGAACTTTGAGTTTCACCGTGACAGTACTAGTTTCACTGTAGTAGACATTGTGGAAACTTGTTCCACCACACCAGGATCCGCCTATGTGAGGTCTGTTGGGTTCTTCAATCATGAGCTCGCCATTAGGGCAGCCGCAAACGTGATGAGATCGGAACTGGCCAAGGACCAGGTCCCGGAAGACAATCTGGACAAGGTCCCCATAAATGTCACCACCGGCGACGAATGTGATGTGGCAGGTGAATGGTGGCTTCAAGTTGCTGTTTTCCTCAAGATCAATCTCGTAGCTTCTACCCACTTCACCATAGTAGGTCATGTTGCAAGCTGGAAGAGAAATGAGAATTTCAGTATGGATTCATAACAATAGAAATACTACAGATAGTCAAAATTTGCATCTGATTAATTGTGTAAAATTTAATTTTTAAGGAATTCAGATGCTGTATAGGAAAAGTACCAGTTTCTGGACAGATAACATCCTTCGAAATTTAAAAGGGTGTTTCCATTTAGATTAATGAATAGTCATTACTTAATTTCCCAAAGATTTTGAATTTTAAACCAAATTATCACAAATCGGAAAAATATTGCTTCTTATGAATTTATTCCCGGACAAATCCGAAGACAATTATAGCTATGCACATTGTTCAATGGTGTGGATAGAAACTTTTGAATATACATTAAACGCCCCTAACAATATCATACCCTGTGTACATGTATGAATATACACAAAACTTCACTAGCATGCAAATTCACATCCCATTATGTCTCAACTAATGTGTTTGACGTTATTCCTGTCGGGTAGCTTTATTATTATTATTATTATTATTATTATTATTATTATTATTATTATTATTTTTATTATTATTATTATTATTATTATTATTGAGGTTTACAAAGCATTTTGATATGATGACAGAAACTGCGTAAATTGTTATCCATTTGGCATTGATTACTTGTACTTTTTAAAATACCTAGAAATGGCAAAGCATTATATTAGTATTGTGTCGCAAATGCTAGTGACAAGGAGCATTTTTCCCGTTTTTTAAGATACTTGAATTTTACGGAACTTCAAGAAAACTAGTACATTTTTAGTTGAGTTTGCTGGAACTCAGAGCTAAACGTATAACCGACATAATACCATATATACATACAAAACTGCCACAATTTCAAAGGACTTGGTCAACAAACTCATTCATTTGGAAATTCTTGATTTTATATCCCTTAGAACATGGTTATGTTTCTGTATATTTATCAATTTATGTTTGTTTTCTTACTGTTGATAAAGTTGCAGTTAATCATCAGCCATGTTATCATCACCTCTCTTCATTTCTCTTTCTTACGAACAAAGGACACAGAAGTAAACATGTCACATTCTTGTTTGGGTTCCCGGTACCAAATCCGTTCCATTAATGTTTAGTCATCAAGGGGGTTATATTAACTCACAAAGAGAGAGAGAGAGAGAGAGAGAGAGAGAGAGAGAGAGAGAGAGAGTCCCGTAATGAACTTGGATGACATTTGCAAATATAGAGGGAAAATCAAATACTCAGTTTCCAGTAAACTGATTATATAAAAATATTTGCAGATATAGAATCATGATATATATATATATATATATATATATATATATATATATATATTATATATATATATATATATACACATGTATGTATATATACTATATATATATATTTATATATATATATATATATAAGATATATATTATATATATATATGGGTGTGTGTGAAAATTTACGTCGAAGGTTTCTTTTCTTTTTCAAAAACGTGATACATTTGCTACTTAAAAAGTGGGGAATTAAAATCCAAATAACTATGACCAATATTTTTCATTAAAAACGCAAGTATTTTTGATAAAAGTACGTGATTCAGAAAGCCCCTTTTTTAAATAAAACGTATACGTTTGTCTTTGTTTGACCATTGGTAATGCCTGCAGTGTTTGAGATAATGGAAAGAAACTGCTCTTGCACACTGAAGCTCTGTGAATAAAAGCTTTCATTTTTCCCCTACTGCAATCAGTGCTTTTGCTGAATACTGTGAACTGGTGGGAGAGCAGGCATGGCAAATCTCTAACATTTGGGGTTTTAGTACTAGAAGTCTTCATTTTGAGTTATATATATGTGTGTATTATGTATGTACATACAAACATTACTATGTAATTATATATATATATATTAATATATATATATATATATAATATATTATTATATATAGTACATATATAATTAAACATATATATTATTAGTTTATATATTATATTACATATAATATACAACATATTTATATTATTTGTAATAGGCTCCCATATTTCTTCACACAATTGGATATGCTTTGTACCCACAAGTGGGGTTCTAGGGACGTTTTTAGCTATATATATATATATATATATGTACACACACACACACACACACACACACACACATATATATATATATATATATATATATATATATATATATATATATATATATATATATAATATATATATATAATAAAATAAAGGCCAAGCGTTCGGTACATAGCGCTCTTAGGTCATACACTTTTTTTTTTTTTCTTTTCTTTTTCTTTTTTTTATCAAGATAGGGTATATTATTTAGTACTATACATGTTTTTGTTTAGTGTTTGCACGGCCAGTATTCCTTCGTTTTTAGCTTTAAGTATGGTTGTGACCGAATAATCTGGGGTTATCTCTGTCTTAATACTATTGAACATTTAATAATCTAGTGCGGCTTTTCACTTTGTCTGGATTTTGATCATTGCTTCGAACTTAATTTGTTTGTGTCCCGACGACGAATATGCGTGAAACTCTTGGTGTTGCTGTACTACTGTGTTTTTGTTTCAAATGAAAATCTCGTGCATCTCTTGTTATATACGTATATATATATGTGTATGTATATATATATATATATATGTGTGTGTGTGTGTGTGTTATATATATATATATATATATATATATATATATATCACACACACACACATATATATATATATATATATATAATATATATATATATATATATATATAATGTGTGTGTGTTCAGCATGAAGACGTTGCCTCTAATACGGGATGGCTTTAGATAAAACAATGCAATAATCACTTAACAATACCCGCGTGTTTATAACTTGACAGCTTCTGTACTCATTGTGAGAAATAAAAATTTTTCACAACGAGAACCGTCCACATGGTACGCACCATTACCTTACCTTCCTTTTTCGCATAAATATTTAAATGAATAAAGTATTAGCACAAAGTGATGCTTGTAGCAGTATGGTAGAGAAAGGGGACAATACGAATTCGATCTATGCCCAAAGAGCGTTCACATTGTTCCAAAATTCTGTTATTAAGACGCCGATTGGAACTCAGCGTCGAGTTCATAATCAAAATAATGGTCTTATGCTCTGAATGGAAGAGGGGAAGGTGTGTGTGTGTGTGCGTGTGCGTGTGTCACCCTTCCCAGACCAGTTCGCTGGTATAGTAATTCATAAGAGAGAGAGAGAGAGAGAGAGAGAGAGAGAGAGAGAGAGAGAGAATGTTTGTAATCCTTATGTATTTTTTTCTTACTGGTCTGTTCATCCCTGAAAGTACTAATACCCAGAATGGTTCTGTGAATAACAAATGAGCCATAGGTCACTGCTCACCTAAACCTCCTTGCTTCACTTTCAGTTATGTAAATAAGATTGCACATTATGTGAGAAACTGTAACCTGCTTGTTTTCGAGAAACAGATTCTCCTTACCGATTCCTGTAGAAAACTGTGGACCTCTATTTTGGCCCTGTTCTATTTCCCCCCCCCCCCTCCCCCCCGTGGCACTGTTTTAAACGGAATTTCAGTAAACACCACATACGAAACGTCTCACGTAAGTCATGTTAATGCGTGTCATATCTGGCCACTAGTGGTTTTAGAGACTTTTAAATGTCCCCGCCAGATTTTTCTGTTTCATGATTATCTCGCCTTGGGAGGGACACGGCTCACCGTTTAAACAAACGTGATATTTTGTGCCAAGTCTGGTTGAATAAGACAGGTAGACCCTAAATAACCAATTAGACACGCTCGCTTTAGCTTTCAACTCAGGTGAGGTAAAAACCAGTCATTAAAATATGTAATCTACTGTGTCAGTAATAATATTAATTTTATTTAAGGACTAAAATTTTTTCAATTGCTTCTGTTATGTTCGTGTGACTGCAGTCACATCCAATTTTAAAAGAACAGGTTAGAATTAGATAGTATTCATCTATGTATCTCATCTCGTGTGCTCATAATGTTTATGTTGTTTTACATATTTACAGATTTAGGCTATCCATGGTTATTTTATTTTGTATTTGAAATAAGTATTATATGTATACACACACACACACACACACATATATATATATATATATATATATATATATATATATATATATATATACGCACACACATATATATATATATATATA